>NC_064614.1:1227652145-1227955175 GCF_023898315.1 Schistocerca nitens
GGGGCGTGAGCGGAAGACGGCCTAATGGTGTGCGGGACCGTAGCCCAGCTTCATGGAGACGGTTGCGAATGGTCCTCGCTGATACCCCAGGAGCAACAGTGTCCCTAATTTGCTGGGAAGTGGCGGTGCGGTCCCCTACGGCACTGCGTAGGATCCTACGGTCTTGGCGTGCATCCGTGCGTCGCTGCGGTCCGGTCCCAGGTCGACGGGCACGTGCACCTTCCGCCGACCACTGGCGACAACATCGATGTACTGTGGAGACCTCACGCCCCACGTGTTGAGCAATTCGGCGGTACGTCCACCCGGCCTCCCGCATGCCCACTATACGCCCTCGCTCAAAGTCCGTCAACTGCACATACGGTTCACGTCCACGCTGTCGCGGCATGCTACCAGTGTTAAAGACTGCGATGGAGCTCCGTATGCCACGGCAAACTGGCTGACACTGACGGCGGCGGTGCACAAATGCTGCGCAGCTAGCGCCATTCGACGGCCAACACCGCGGTTCCTGGTGTGTCCGCTGTGCCGTGCGTGTGATCATTGCTTGTACAGCCCTCTCGCAGTGTCCGGAGCAAGTATGGTGGGTCTGACACACCGGTGTCAATGTGTTCTTTTTTCCATTTCCAGGAGTGTAGTTATCACCTACCACAGCTTCTTCCCGACTGTAGCGATGGCTTCGTTGAAGCGTTGCGCACCACAAACGATAAGATCGTGGACGCGAATGGTTCATGCTCCTTTTACTACACATACGGTGATGATGGTCGTTGACCGTGCGACTGCTACGGTCGCAGGTTCGAATCCTGCCTCGGGCATGGATGTGTGTGATGTCCTTAGGTTAGTTAGGTTTAAGTAGTTCTAAGTTCTAGGGGACTGATGACCACAGCAGTTGAGTCCCATAGTGCTCAGAGCCATTTGAACCATTTGATGGTCGTTGAAAGCGTGATCACCGTGTGTTGCAAGGGTCCTGAAGATTGTAGACTATCACGGGTCCCGGTTACAAGTAAATAAAAACAATACATACAGCTGGCGGTGTTACTGTTGCTACACATTCCCAGGAGTGTATGCATTGCTACTGGCATTTGTTGCCAGCACCTGAGACAGCTTGAGGTACGAAAAAACTCCCAATAAGGAATCACTACGCACTGACAAAAATAGCTGTTCAGGAGCTTGGTCATGAGATCATCCCTCACCGCACTCCTACTGATCTTAAGCTCTGAAAAATTAGGCATTTTCACTCCTTATAAAATAACCATCAAGGAAATTCCTTTCAGAAAAAAACGTGCTTCAATCTGATTTGCCGACCCATTTACATCTTAGCTAGTAGATTTCTCCTCATGCGTAATCAAAAAACTACCAGAGCGTTATCAGACTGTTGTACACTCATGCTCATAAATTAAGGATAATTGCAGAATGTGGTTTCACACAACGTGGCACTACACAAAACTGGCGCTAATAGAATAGGCACATGCGGAACACACATGACACAGATCTGTAAGTCCACGGTATTGATGATAGGTTGAGAAAGTCGTCCCGAAACACATGTGGTACAAAAAGTCACTGTTTCCTGCGCATGTACCCCGACATCAACATCGGATATGATCACCATGCACACGTACACAGCCCGCACAATGGGTTGGCATACTCTGGATCAGGTGGTCGAGCAGGTGCTGGGGTATAGCCTAACGTTCTTGCACCAGTGCCAGTTGGAGCTCCTGAAGTGTCCTAGGGGTTTGAAGACGTGCAGTGACACGTCGACCGAGAGCATCCCAGACGTTTTCGATGGGTTTTAGGTCTGTAGAACTGGCAGGCCACTCCCTTCGTCTGATATCTTCTGTTTCAAGGTAATTCTCCACGATGGCAGCTCGGTGGAGCCATGCGTTATCACCCATCAAAAGGAAGGTGGGACCCACTGCATCCCTGAAAAGGCCACCATACTGGTACAAAATGACGTCCCGATACACCTGACCTGTTGCAGTTCCTCTGTCACAGACATGCAGGGGTGTACGTGCACCAACCATAATCCCACGCCACACCATCAAACCGAGACCTCCATACAGGTCCTTTTCAAGGACATTAATGGGTTGGTATCCGGTTCCTGGATTACGCCAGGTGAAAACCCGGTGAGAATCACTGTTCATACTATACCTGGACTCGTGCGAGAACGTAACCTGGGACTACTGTTCCAATGACCATGTACTGTGTTCTTGACACCAGGCTTTACGGGCTCTCCTGTGACCAGGGATCAGTGGAATGCACCTTGCAGGTCTCCGGGCGAATAAACCATGTCTGTTCAGTCGTCTGTAGACTGTGTGTCTACGGACAACTGTTACAGTGGCTGCGGTAAGGTCCCGAGCAAGGTTACCTGCAGCACTCCGTGGCCGTCTGCGGGCACTGATGGTGAGATATCGGTCTTCTTGCGGTGTTGTACACTGTGGACGTCCCGTACTGTAGAGGCTGGACACGTTTCTTGTCTGCTGGAATCATTGCCATAATCTTGGGATCACACTTTGTGGCACGCGGAGGGCCCCTGCTACGACCTGCTGTGTTTGACCAGCCTCCAGTCGCCCTAGTGTTCTCATAACGCCGTCAATATGTGTTCTTTGAGCCATTTTCAACACACAGTCACAATTAGCACGTTTGCACACTTAGTCGCTGCACCGTACTCTGACATGCTCCAACACACCTCTGCGTATGTGAACTGCTGCCAGCGCCACCGTACGACGACCGCAGGTCAAATGCACCGCATGCTCATACGCCGAGGTGATGTAAACCGGCAAACCGCCCACCAGAGCGTTGTTTCATCATGTGTCAGCATTACCCTTAACTAATGAGCATGAGCGTACAATATATGAGAGACTATTTTGTTGAAGATCAATTCATCTCTTATAAAACGACGAACAACACTAAAAATTATGCATTTTTCTGGTGAAAATGAATTACAACAATGGTAACTTTAGGGTGTAAGTCTACCTCAATATAACATAAATATCCGCAATGCGATTCTGGCCAAAACTTTATGCATGAGTAAGATATTACTTACTTTTGACCTGCATATGGTCTGCGTCTACGTGAAGTCCTGTGTGGTGCTCAAGAAGCGCTTGTGGAGTACCACGAAAATACGGCAGTGAGAGCAGACGTAAAGAGAAACCCACTTAATAGATAATTCAATGCCACACAAAGGCGAGACTCCAGATGGTGCAGAATTTAGCCAGTACTGAAACTGAAAATAGTGTACTGGCATGTTTGATGTCGATCGGTAATGGAGAACTAAATATTATAAACAAGGTGACTAGTATTGCTGGAGCAAACGCGAAGCACGGTGCAAATTATAAGAGCATTGCTTTGTACATCAAAGACGAAGAGGGACGCCGACTATAGCTGCATTCTCACATACTGTAACATGTTGGCTTCAGTGCTTAAACCTTGTTTTCTAAAAGCCTGACTACATCCATAACATCACCTCAGAATTTAGGAAATAATATTTGCATATTTAACTGCTTCAAATAAGTCGGCTGTACTGTTTTCTTTCTTCTTCAGTCCCCATTTACAACCAAAATCCCTTTGTGCGCTATGGCAATTTATTTTGTTGTAGAAATTCTAAAAAAAGATTAAGTTTTGAATCCGGAATACTACTATTAACACAGTTAATGACTATCGACATGCGTAGTTCAATTCCATACACTGTTTGCACAGAAAATGTTTTTGAAAACCAAACCACAAATGGTTCAAATGGCTCTGAGCACTATGGGACTCAACTGCTGAGGTCATTAGTCCCCTAGAACTTAGAACTAGTTAAACCTAACTAACCTAAGGACATCACACACATCCATGCCCGAGGCAGGATTCGAACCTGCGACCGTAGCGGCCTCGCGGTTCCAGACTGCAGCGCCAGAACCGCACGGCCACTTCGGCCGGCACCAAACCACACCTTTTTAGTCAGTGATGCAGGGTCTCTGTGTAATAACGATTAATGTGCACGAATATGTATGTGTACCCTAGATGGTAATGTATCTGCTGATACTACTGTGTGAACGGGCACATTTATTTTTGTCTTGCTCACTCCACTCGTACGATATCCGTGTTGGGGTACAACAGCGTTCCGGTACGACATCGTAGCTGCCGTGTCCCATTATTTATTTGTTTCCATCCTACGTTATTTCCTCAGTGTCACTGTGATTTTTGATAGATTTCATACGTTTCTTCGTATAATTCTCGAGGGACGTGACATGGGATTATGTATGGGAGGGAATTTCGTAATGTCCTCGCAACAATTGGCACAGTAATCTTGCATTCGCCGCGACTGATAGCCGAAGCACGTACTGTATTAAAAGGGCGTACAAGTCGCGAGACCAATATTGAGAAGCTACTTGACTTAGAAGTAGCCGCACCGGTCACGAAAACTGCCAACGGCAGGGAGGGCGGGGTTGGAACACTTGCAAGGAGTGCAGTTTGCACGGAGTGACACTTGCACGGAGCCTGGGGCTCTTTCCGGGCTAACCTGCTTTAGGCACAGGTGTATTGAGAAGTGTAGCAGTTCAGCATAGCTTTAACACATTCTCTCTCGGTGCAAGAGTCACAAACTCGGAAGAGCAGTGAGCGACGTGCCCCTCCGAATCTGCATCCTGTGACACCTAAGGTGACACGGCGGTCGGTCGGTACTGTTGGGCTTTCGAGACCTGTTTGGACTGTTTTTACTGAGGGCGACTTACACAGTTCCAACAAGGACTACGACATTACCAAACGCTGAAACGTGAAGAAGAGCCTAGATCCAGGCAAAAATGCTATGTGGGGGCTGTATATACAGGATGACCCAGAAGTGCATTAACATTTGAAAATCCAATACTTCACAGAATAATGTACGTAGAGAGGTAAAAACTGACTTACATACTTGAAATGACATGGTGTTTTACAGAAACAAAAACACAAATGCACAAATTGACCAACACATGCTGTTTCATATGATATAAAATCAACAATTAGCGTAACAATTTACGTTTAGATAAGACGATTTCTTTGTAACAGATGCTCAGCATGTCGGCCGTCATTCATCAGTAATGCATGTAGTCGAGGGACAATGTTGTTAACAGCACTGTGCAGCGTATCAGTACGTGTGGTGACAAATTGCCGTCAGGTGTAGACTTTTAGCATCACTAAAGATATCGGACGATCACGGTAGACTTGCGACTCCAGGGAGCCCCACGGCCAATAATCGCACGGACTGAGGCCTGTGGCGTGGATGGCCAAGCATAACATAAGTGGCCGCGCAACAGGCGATCATCGGTGGTAGGAGGAACAGTTGGGGGGGGGGGGGGGGGGGGGTTGTTTGGAGAAGGAGACCAGACAGTGAGGTCATCGGTCTCATCGGATTAGGGAAGGATGGGGAAGGAAGTCGGCCGTGCCCTTTTCAAAGGAACCATTCCGGCATTTGCCTGGAGCGATTTAGGGAAATCACGGAAAACCTAAATCAGGATGGCCGGACGCGGGATTGAATCGTCGTCCTCCCTAATGCGAGTCCAGTGTCTAACCACTGCGCCACCTCGCCCGGTTAGGCGATCATCACCAGGGTGTGCGCAAGTTGTCTTTCACACGTATAGCAACATGGGGGCAGTGTCACCCAGCATAAAAGTCATACCTTCCAGCAGATGTTTAAAGTCAGGCTAGGAATGATGCGAGTCCCGCAATATGTCGGCGCAAATGGCACCCGTCATGCTGACAGTTTCAAAACTACCGTCCCACATTTCCATGAAGAAGAAGGGTCCGATCATGATTGATTTGGTAAATCTACACTACACCGTAACTTTCTCGTCATGTAGTGGTGTTTCCACAAAAGTTCTACGATTTACGGTAGCCCAAATTCTGCAGTTGTGGATGTTGACAGACCCTCGAAGTGTGAAATGAGCTTCGTCGGTCCATTACACGTTAGACAACCAATCGTCATGTTCACCCATTTTTTGAAGTGCTCATCTCGCAAATTCTCTACGCTTCACAAAATAGGTGGCTAACAGTTCACGATGACGCTGGATTTTGTACGGATAGTATTGGATGGTACACGTTAGTTTTCTCCAAATTGAAATGACGGTGCGAAGTGCGACTCTATGAGCGCTGACTGCGCCGTGTGGAGATGAACCTGCTAATGTCTCCATTTCTTCCTAAAATGTCTGAGCAAGAGTAACATTGGTGTATGATCGCCCACTGCGGGGATGACAGTCTGAAAAACCCGCGGATTCGAACTTCGTGATCAGTTTCTTCACACCGAGACTTGCCACAGGACGTTTACCCATTCGAATACCCTTCTTATGGATCGTAAAGTTGCAGTAGCGGCTTCTCCATTCTGACATCAGAGCTCCACTGACAATGCCTTCTCTGGTGAACTCAACATGCCGCGACTGCTGGTATATATAACACCCCTCTCAATACGGATAATTTTACACACGATTCTCATACGGCGTCACTGCAGTGTTGCAGTCCAGCGCCGTCTGTTGGCCTGATTTTGTACTCTTGTTTGATTTCAATAAAACTCCTTACCATTTCCGGCATGTATGTCAAGTTTTCCCTCTGTACCTACATTATTCCGAGAAATGGTGCATTTTCAAACGTTAATAGACTTTTGGGTTGTGTAGTCCCGAAGCATCGACTGCAGACTGACCAGGCAGCGCCGCGAAACAGCATCAAGAAGGCGCTGACCCGTGCGCCAATGCAAAGATCGGGCAGCACTACACCTCCAGGACAGAGTTCTGCATCCTCGTATGAATGCTGTATTAATGAGCCGTCCATCGCTGGTTGGCTCCGGTTCGGTCGCAGACTTCGAAAACATTAATACTGAGTAATGGGAAGACGATACTTAGCCTGCATTCTGAGAGTAGTAATAACATTTAAAAGTAACTGCATGTACAGGGTGTTTCAAAAATGACCGGTATATTTGAAACGGCAATAAAAACTAAACGAGCAGCGATAGAAATACACCGTTTGTTGCAATATGCTTGGGACAACAGTACATTTTCAGGCGGACAAACTTTCGAAATTAGAGTAGTTACAATTTTCAACAACAGATGGCGCTGCAAGTGATGTGAAAGATATAGAAGACAACGCAGTCTGTGGGTGCGCCATTCTGTACGTCGTCTTTCTGCTGTAAGCGTGTGCTGTTCACAACGTGCAAGTGTGCTGTAGACAACATGGTTTACTCCTTAGAACAGAGGATTTTTCTGGTGTTGGAATTCCACCGCCTAGAACACAGTGTTGTTGCAACAAGACGAAGTTTTCAACGGAGGTTTAATGTAACCAAAGGACCGAAAAGCGATACAATAAAGGATCTGTTTGAAAAATTTCAACGGACTGGGAACGTGACGGATGAACGTGCTGGAAAGGTAGGGCGACCGCGTACGGCAACCACAGAGGGCAACGCGCAGCTAGTGCAGCAGGTGATCCAACAGCGGCCTCGGGTTTCCGTTCGCCATGTTGCAGCTGCGGTCCAAATGACGCCAACGTCCACGTATCGTCTCATGCGCCAGAGTTTACACCTCTATCCATACAAAATTCAAACGCGGCAACCCCTCAGCGCCGCTACCATTGCTGCACGAGAGACATTCGCTAACGATCATTGACCCATTTTTCAGATCCGAAACGATTACTGCATCACGCTATCTGGACATTCTTCGTGAATTTGTGGCGGTACAAACTGCCTTAGACGACACTGCGAACACCTCGTGGTTTATGCAAGATGGTGCCCGGCCACATCGCACGGCCGACGTCTTTAATTTCCTGAATGAATATTTCGATGATCGTGTGATTGCTTTGGGCTATCCGAAACATACAGGAGGCGGCGTGGATTGGCCTCCCTATTCGCCAGACATGAACCCCTGTGACTTCTTTCTGTGGGGACACTTGAAAGACCAGGTGTACCGCCAGAATCCAGAACAATTGAACAGCTGAAGCAGTACATCTCATCTGCATGTGAAGCCATTCCGCCAGACACGTTGTCAAAGGTTTCGGGTAATTTCATTCAGAGACTGCGCCATATTATTGCTACGCATGGTGGATATGTGGAAAATATCGTACTATAGAGTTTCCCAGACCGCAGCGCTATCTGTTGTTGAAAATTGTAACTACTGTAATTTCGAAAGTTTGTCCGCCTGAAAATGTACTGTTGTCCCAAGCATATTGCAACAAACGGTGTATTTCTATCGCAGCTCGTTTAGTTTTTATTGCCGTTTCAAATATACCGGTCATTTGTGAAACACCCTGTAGGAGGCACAGGAAGCACATCAAGCCCTCCAGTGAAGAGAGGTTATCTTTCTTTCCTTTTTAGAAACGAAGAGTTCTATTAATTTGCAAGTTGGATTCCTGCCACCAGCCATCGCAGTTTCCTTCCCTCCTTCGTTGTTTGTGTCGGTGCTGACACCCACGGTAGACAACACAACAAGGGTCACCCTATAGAAAGATTCAGAACGGGCAGCAAGACTTCCACCACAAAACAGCATCACCCTGAGGCACAGCGTCATTAGAAATTCAATTCATGCATCAGTATGTGTTGTCATGAACCGCATATATTAGGTGTGAAAGAAAAAAGAAGGTACTGAACTCACATAGTGGCCGTTTTCCACACAGAGAACCATAGTATAACGGGTTTCTCAATTGTGACACGTGTAATATTATTGGATTTCAGATACTTTGAAAATGAGATATTTGTCATAAAAGAAAGGAACAGCCATCGGGCTGTAGTTCGTACAGATATTAAACATCATAGCGCATGTGTAAAGAGGCAAAATACTTTATAATTTGCGCCTACACCAAATCGCGCGTCCAACGTTAAAATATTTCAAATAAATGCTATAACCAGCTGGGCACAGATATTTAAATCATTGCCGGAGCGCTCGATAGCGATAAGCTCCGAAACATTTTAAAGAACAATCCATGATTTGTTAAGAAATGTTTAGAGACTTCATTACCTTTTTACGTTTGGTCGGCGACTTGTTAAGACGTGTTGTGTAGCACCGCTACAAGTTACCTTTTATTTAGTGTCAAAACCATATAATCACCAAGCAAAGTGCTGCGGTAAACCGTGTTAACGCTAAAAAGTACTTACGCGCACGCCAGAACATTTAATTCTTAAGAAATCGCGGACAGACAAAAGCAGCGATTGTTGAACTGGTCCACGTATGAGAGAAACATAAAAATTTAAGTTTTGTATTCATTGTATATTTGTTAATGTCTGTTAGTTTAACGCCTTTGTTTTTTGAGGGTAAATTGATGCCTCACTTCACAGAAAATCTCTGCTTATTCTTTTCTTTAAACTCACCATAATTTTTCAATGTATGTAAGCTTTGTTACAGGTTCGCTCTTCATCGTGGTATATCGATTGTATTCGGGAGGACATTAATGTGTTCAATTTCCAATCTGACAGCTTTTTACAAAATTTCACTATTTTGCATTCATTTCCATTTTTTTATTATTCAAATAGGTCCCATAGGTATTTTCATCAAAGATTCTGATTGCGTGAAGGCAATCCCTGTCAAAGGTCAGTCACGAAACCACCTTCGCATAATCAAACCTTGCGTCTCCTGAACACATTCGAGAACAGATGAATCGGCGATCATCCATTAATTTTTCTCTCTTCCCAAGTCGTACCAAAAACGGCAAAGCAGAAATACCCTGAGTACGCAATCTAGTGCTATAGGTTGCATTCTTTATCTTGTCGGCAAACATTCAAATGGTTCAAATGGCTCTGAGCACTATGGGACTTAACATCTGTGGTCATCAGTCCCCTAGAACTTAGAACTACTTAAACCTAACTAACCTAAGGACATCACACACATCCATGCCCGAGGCAGGATTCGAACCTGCGACCGTAGCAGCCTCGGCAAACATTACCAGACATTATCATCATTACTGTTATATTTGATTAAATGTTTGTGAATAGCAAAACCAGAACACTAGACAAGCCATTTAAATATAATTTAATATCACTGACGTCCAACTGTTGTAGAAACATTGAATATATTCGAAGCTCAAACATAATATCACCGACCGGAATGACCTCGCCTATGGCACCCAGCATAGATTCCAGAAATATATGAACTGTCCAACTCGACTCACGCTTTTCTCACAGGATACAGATCAAGGAAATGAATCAGATGCAGTACTTCTTGCTTTCCGAAAAGTATTTTATATGGTACGTCGCGCCGGCCGGTGTGGCCGTGCGGTTCTAGGCGCTTCAGTCTGGAACCGCGTGACCTCGTGCGTGGATGTGTGTGATGTCCTTAGGTTGGTTAGGTTTAAGTAGTTCTAAGTTCTAGGGGACTGATGACCACAGATGTTAAGTCCCATACTGCTCAGAGCCATTTGAACCAATATGGTACGTCAACAACGTTTATTAAAACAGAAGTATGATGACACGGGGTATTAAACAAAACGTGTGATTCGTTTGATGAAGATATAATTTTTAAATTACGTGGACAGTAAGTAGTTCAAAATTTTTGGAAATTTGTGGTATCTTATGAGACCAAATTACTGAGACCATCGGTTCCTAAGCTCCAACACTAGTTAGTCTAAATTAAAATAACTTACGCTAATGACAACATTCGCACCCATGCCCGAGGGAGGACTCGAACCTCCGACGCGGGGAGCCGCGCGAACCGTGACAGGGCGCCTAAGACCACGCGGCTTCCACGCTGCAGTAAGTAGTTAAGACAAGAAGTGTAAAGGACCTTTAGAAATGTAGTACTTCAGAAAAATGATGAAGATTTGATGGGTAAATCGAATAACTAAAGAGGTGGTTCTGAATAGAATGACCACCAGAACTTTGATTTCGGCCAGGTAACACATGAGACATCGCGTGACGTCACATCATGAACGACGAGGCAAAGAAAGTTTACCACAAACCACTAGCCCGAGCCGGCATAGGTCGGAACATTTGGTTATGCGAAGCACACCGGCGGTTTTCCGCTACTTCGCCCGGCCAGACCACCGACTCATCGCGCTAAACAATGGCGTGGCTGAACTCTGTTTTCCCGTGGGCTCAGCCGTTGTCATCGCCATGCATTAGCGCAAAGACTATGCGGCTGGGCCGGTCCTTACTATGAATACAGAATGCGCGCTGCTGATGAAACGCGACGTGACTGGAGCTGCGCAGCCGTATAACTAACTGTACAGGGGGCCAGGCCCCAATGAGTCACGAGGCACGTGTCCGCAGCTCTTTACGGACAGCGTGTGCCAGCAGCGGAGACGTGGAACGCCTCTCTGATGACGAAGGTGAGATTACCGCCGATGTGTGTGTTGATACTCACACTATCAGAACCGTCAGGGAGATGAGTGGAGACCGGGAAGCGGGGCTCTTCACAGCCAGTTGTGTTCCCGAGGCTGAAGAAGTGCTGCGAAGAACAGTCACGAAACGTTCGTAGTATTTTTGGACCTAGAAAAATCATCCGACAACCAGTATGAGACTTAAGGAGATGCATGCTCCTACTGCATAATGAGGCATATATTAGTTAAGTGGACCAATATTTCAAGCGTATTTTCCTATCCGATCCATTTTTACATCGAACCTTTGTCCTGTGTGTGAGAAGGCTATTGGATGTACAGGAACGAACTTTCTACCACGCATTAAGTACCTACTTTGCATTATACTGAACCTAATATTGTCCTTTAAGTTGTTTCTTTTTTTTTCAAAAAATTTCTAGAAACCCAAAGGACCCAATATTTTGACACATTTCTCTTTAGTTACAATGTTATTTGGAAGCATATAATAGAAATTTTATATTATTTGAGGTTGCATAGTCGAAGATGATTGTTGCCCACACGCAAACTAAATTTCAGTAAATTATCTTTAACAATTCTTCGGAGAAAGAGACTTGTCTAGTAAAAAATATTATTTCAAGGTCTGACTGACTGTTCAATCGATTCTTGGAAGAATATCTTGCACATTATAAATGAAACACACAACACTTGTGTAATATTCTACAATATTTATTATGCAAACATGTACTTGACTGTTACACCATCATCACGTACAAGGATAAGCACGTTGTCAAGTGAAATTTTGTTGGATCAAAGACTTTAAACCAGTGCACCTATACAGTAGCTCCATTTCCAGACATGAAAAATGTTAAAGTTAGAAATAAAACAACAGGGATTATTTCAGTACAAATACGATGTAAAATTATTTAACTAAGGTAAAATATGTGACACAATAGCTACAGATGCTACTGGACAAAATAATCTTGTCGTCAATGGGTCTTAAATTTCAAACATAAGTGGTATCAAGCATGTGAGTGAAGGAGCTGTGATTATATAAAGTAAAATTTTTGAACACAACAAGATAAATTATAGTAACTGAAACATAGGAAAATGGGCCTGAGAGTAAGAAATGTAATTTAAAACTTGGCGTGGATGGGATTATGAGTAGTATTTGTAGTTAGAAGTGGCGAGTAAGGGAACTGTGTCATTCAGTACCAAGACTGGGTTTACGGACTTATGTTTATTAATTTCCGTTACTTCAAGAAAGTTCGTCTTCCTCCTTTTATGGATGTGATGATGTAATACTTCATGTTTCACTTTGTAATTATGGCCTTCTTTCAACAGATGGCCTATAAATATAGAATCTCCTTTTCTAAGTTTATAACTTCCGTGGAGTTCCTTCAAGGAAGATGAACTAACCTGAAATAACAGAAATTAATAAACATATGTTCATCAACCCAAGTTTAGTACTGAATGACCAGACACAATTCCCTTTCGCGCTGCTTCTAACTCCAGATACAACTCATAATACCATCCAGTCCATGTTGTAAATTATCCCTCTCATTCACATATTCCTTTGTTCCAGTTACTATAATTTCTCATGTTGTGTTAGAAAAATTTACTTTGTATAATCACAGCTGCTTTACTGAGCTGCTTAATGCCATTATTGTTTCTTATTTGTTAGTAATTTAGGACCTATTAAAGACAAAATTATTTTGTTGAACTACAGCTTTAGAATACATTATGTGATCAAAATTATCCGGACGCACCCAAAAACAAACGTTTTTCACATTAGGTTCAAAATGGTTCAAATGGCTCTGAGCACTATGGAACTCAACATCTACGGTCATCAGTCCCCTAGAACTTAGAACTACTTAAACCTAAGTAACCTAAGGACAGCACACAACACCCAGTCATCACGAGGCAGAGAAAATCCCTGTCTCCGCCGGGAATCGAACCCGGGAACCCGGGCGTGGGAAGCGAGAACGCTACAGCACGCCCACGAGCTGCGGACTCACATTAGGTGCAGTGTGCTGCCACCCACTGCCAGGTAATCCATATCAGTGACCTCAGTAGTCATTACACATCGTGAGAGAGCTGAATGGGGCGCTCTGCGGAACTCACGAACTTCCAACTTGGTAAGATGATTGGGTGTCACTTGTGTAATACGTCTGTACGTGAGACTTCCACACTCCTAAACATCCCTAAGTCCACTGTTTCCGATGTGATAGTGAAGTGGAAACGTGAAGGGACACGTACAGCACGAAAGCGTACAGGCCGACCTCGTCTGTTGACTGACAGAGACCGTCGACAGTTGAAGAGGGTTGTAGTGTGTAATAGGCAGACCATCACACAGGAATTCCAAACTGCATCAGGTTCTACTGCAAGTACTATGACAGTTAGGTGGGAGGTGAGAAAACTTGGATTTCATGGTCGAGCTACTGCTCATAAGTCACACATCACGCCGTTAAATGCCAAACGACGCCTCGCTTGGTGTAGGAGCGTAAACATTGGACGATTGAATAGTGTAAAAACGTTGTGTGGAGTGACGCATCACCGTACAAATTGTGGCGGTCCGATAGCAGGGTGTGGGTATGGTGAATGCACGGTGAAAGTCATCTGCCAGCGTGTGTAGTGCCAACACTAAAACTCGGAGGCGGTGGTGTTATGGTGTGGTCGTGTTTTTATCGAGGGGACTTGCAGCCCTGGTTGTTTTGCATAGCATAATCACAGTACAGTCCTACACTGATGGTTTTAAGCACCTTCTTGCTTCCCACTTGAAGAGCAATTCGGGGATGAAGATTGAATCTTTCAACACGATCGAGCACCTGCTCATAATTCACGGGCTGTGGCGGAGTGGTTACACGACAGTAACATCCCTGTAATGGACTGGCCTGTACAGAGCACTGACCTGAATCCTATATAACACCTTTGAGATGTTTTGGAATGTCGACTTGGTGCCAGGCTCCACCGACTGACATAGATACCTCTCCTCAGTGCAGCACTCCGTGAAGAATGGGCTTGCATTCCCCAAGAAACCTTCCAGCATCTGACTGAACATATACCTGCGAGGCTGGAAGCTGCCATCAAGGCTAAAGGTGGGCCGACAGCGCACTGAATTCCACTGTTACCGATGGAGGGCGGCATGAATTTGCAAGTCATTTTGAGCCAGGTGTCCGGATACTTTTCATCGCATAGTATTGTCACCAAAGCTTTCTATTTTCTTATGTGTACAACTGACGACATTTGTCTGTAGTTCATTAGTTGATGTGCCACATATTTTATCTTAGTTAAGTAGTCTGAAACAGCATATGCACTTAAATAATCCCTCGTGTTTCATTCCTAATTCTAACATAAACAATTTTCATGTTTGGCAATGGAGATACTTTGCGGATGCCTGATCCAACGAAATTTCACTGCACCACATACTCATCTCTGTATCAAATTATGGCGTAACAGCCGAACACCGGTACGTGCCACAAATAATAAATACTGTAGAATTCTACACTAGTGTTTTAAGTGTTTTATTCATAATTACATCCAGTACATACCTCCTAAAGAAAATGAGCTGAGTGAACATTTACATATGATTAAAAACAGCATGATGCGTATGTTTTGTCTTCTTCTGCCTCTAGTGTGTTCTCCAGCTTTGTTTTGCAACGTCTATATCTACCACTACATCTACATCCATAACCCGCAAGCCACCTGACGGTGTGCATGTTTTGCCGTTACTGTCTGAAATCTTTCAGCATTTTGCGCTCTACAGTTGTTACAATGACGAAGACCATTAAAAAAAAGAGTTGCAACACCCCAGTCCCCAGAAATCCTTGACTGTGGATACAGTATGGCAGACACAGTCCCGTTAACTGTTCAGAGATGTCACTAAACCCGCCCAAAGATGTAAACAACAATGCACGAGCAGCGCCTATTAGACGGAGTGGGTCCGACAGCCGATTAGTTCCAGTCATTCCACAAGGATGGAGGTACACGGCTCGTGTTGTCTGTAGTTCATGCATGCCTAGATGGTCAATACCGCGGTTCGATTGCGTCCGCATTGTTACTTTGTGTCAGGAAGGGCTCTCAACAAGGGAAGTGTCCAGGCGTCTCAGAGTGAACCGAAGCGATGTTGTTAAGACATGGAGGAGATACAGAGAGACAGGAACTGTCGACAACATGCCTCGCTCAGTCCGCCCAAGGGCTACGACTGCAGTGGATAACCGCTATCTACGAATTATGGCTCCGAGGAATCCTGACAGCAACGCCACCATGTTTAAATGCTTTTCTTGCAGCTACAGGACGTCGTGTTTCGACTCAAAACTGTGCGCAACAGGCTGCATGATGCGCAGCTTCACTCCCGACGTCCATGGCAACGTCCATCTTTGCAACCACAACATCATGCAGCCCGGTACAGATGGGCCCAACAACATGGCGAGTGCAGCAAGGCGGAGGTTCCCTGCTGTTTTGGGGTGGCATTATGTGGGGCCGACGTACGCCGCTGGTGGTCATGGAAGACGCCGTAATTGTTGTACAATACGTGAATGCCATCCTCCGACCGATAGTACAACCATATCGGCAGAATACTGAGGAGGCATTCGTCTTCTTGGAAAATTCGCACCCCCATAGTGCATATCTTGTGAAAGACTTCGTTCAGGATAACGACATCCCTCGACTAGAGTAGCCAGCGTGTTCTTCAGTCGTAAACCCTGTCGAACATGCCTGGGATAGGTTGAAAAGGGCTTTTTGTAGACGACGTGACTCATGAAGCACTCTGAGGTATCTACGCCGAATCGCCGTTGTGGAGTGGTACAATCTGTACCAACAGTGCCTTGATAAACTTGTGGATAGTATGCCACGACGAATACATTCATGCATCAATGTAATAGGACGCTACAATCTCTTGTGGCAATCCGATGTTAATGTTGGGATTCGGCAAATAACTGGAGAACGTTATCTGCCACCATGTGTAGTGCCAACAGTGAAGTACACAGGAGGTGGTGTTGTGGTACAGGTGTCTTTTTCGTGCTTAGTGTGCTGCCCTTTTTGCGCTTACGAAAATGCTAAATGCGGGCGGGTATAAACATTTTACAGCAGCGTGTGCTGCGTAAATTATATAAACTTATCAGCACCACAATGTACTCTGTTATAGAGCAGAATCTGTGAGGTAATGATTTGTGGACATTAACATTTTTGGAACCGGCTGGCCTGCCAAGAGTCCCTATCGTAACCCAATGGAACACATCTGCGGTAAAACAGTGTGTCGACAACACTCCAGACTTCAGAGTCCAACTTCACTAACTTCTCTGGTTGTGGCACTTGAGAAAGAATGGCCTGCCATTTCGCCACAGAGATTCAGACAGCTCTTTAGAAGTGTCCTGAGAGGAGTTCAAGCCGTTTCAAAGGCGAAGAGTTGACACACTTCATATTAATGTCCACTAATAGTGTCCGCCTAGTTTTGATCTAATAGTGTACGTCTGTGACATTAGGATCGTTCTGCAGTTTGTGGAAAAAGCCGCTTCTCTCTACTTTCTCAACAGTGTTTCACGAAAAGAACGCCTTCTTCCTTCCAGAGAGTTCAACTTTGGTCCGCGGAGCATTTCCGTAATATTACCGGTAACAAATGCAGCAGCTTTCCTCTGAAGTGTCCCGATATCTGCCTTTAACCTAATCTCATGGGTATACCAAACACTAGAGCAATTCTCAAGATTGAGTCGTACAAGTGTTCTGTAAGCGGCCTCTTACGTGTGACCTACATTTTCGTACAGTTCTCCAAAGAAACCAAAATCGACCATTTACCTACGCCACAACCAACCTCACCTGTTCTTTACATGTCATTTCGCTTTGCAACGTTACGCACAGGTATTTAACCCTTTGTTTCCTGACATAAGAAAAAAATTACTTTTTAACATTTTCTTTGCAGATTTTATGCTATTGTGGCCTCAAATGACGGTAGGATTTTTTGTAAAATTTTATTTTATTTTTCACAACGTTTTTCTCTCCTGGTACTCAGAAGTACCGTCAGACTCCATGGACAGAATCACAACATGCGCAGAAAAATGCTCCAATTTTTATAACTTGTACTTTATTCCACATAAATATTAAATATTTTTACATTAGAAAATTAATTAACAGAAATATGATATTTCTGAATTTTTTTTAAATTTCGCATAAATTTATTCTAGAGCAACTTCACAATACATAGTAACTTAGCTATACATTTTTGACAGTATATACATATCACATATTTAGTGATACCCCATGAAATTGTAGGAAACAGTTCTTTTTCTCATTACAGCACAAATACACTTTACATGTACTACATTGTGAATGTGGTCTCGACTGAATTTTATTTTTCACACACATTTCGCATCGTCCTCTTTTACAACTGAACACTACAAAATGGTTTCCTCGGTTGCCAAGACGTACATCCTTCGGAACAGAAAAGTTATCCTTCCTTCTCTTTGGGAGAGTTATTTCATCTTTACCAGAGTTTCTCTTTTTGAGATTTGGCACTTGCTGTTCATTCATTAGCCCTAGTGCCACAGCACGCCTGAATTCCAGCAGTGGCAGTGCCCCATATAGATCACCGAAAATGACGTAAACATTGACAAAAACAATTTGTATTGCTCCCCAGAAGAGACGGTGTCACCATTTCTTTGATCGCTTGTCAAGACCATATGTTGAACGTAATCTGTCTGCATGATCCACACCACCCATGTTTTTATTGCAATCACATACAATAACTGGGCATGGTATAGTCATACTAGTTCCATCTTTCTGTTTTCTTGTCACTGTGCTCTATTCAGTGCCATGGAAGTTTGACGCAAAATACACTACTTTATTTGCCTTCCATTGAAATACTGTTAGGTCTAAAGATGACTCTCTGTGATTTGATTTAGACATTTTTCTTTAGGTAAATTCCCTGGCAAACCTTTCCTGTTTGTTCTAATTGTTCCACAGGCAAATGTATTTACCGATTTCTGTGTGAGAAAAAGTGAACAGAACAACTAGTGAGAGGTAGCGCATTGTTGCTACAATAAAGTGTTCGCACAACCTGACGGTACTAATAAGTCCGCCATATATTTTCCACTTTATCTCATTCACTTGTAACGTAATGCTTCAAACTATTATAAAAAAACAAAGGAGGTAAGTACGTACAATGGAAAACTCAACGGAAGTTTCAATAAACTGCGCACAAATTCAGGCAACACCATGGAAACAAGTACATACAATCTTCTGTTTTCACAGCAGCGCGCGAAAAACAATTTCAAGCTCTGACCGCCAGAGAGGTCTATGTATTGCACAATAACATCTATGAAACTGTAGATCAGAGTTACTGTTACGTACCGACAGGCTCTCAGATCACGAAACTGCACCATGAGAAAATAATGAGAGTCAAAACTTACTGGTACTTTTAAGTACCGTCAGGCAACAAAGGGTTAACCGACGAGGCTGGTACTGGCAGCATACCAGCAATACAGTATTCGAAAATTACACGATAATTTTTATTACTTATCTGCATTAACTTATATTATGACTCATTTATTCCTAGCTGCTATTCCTTACACAAAAGAGAAATTCTACCCAAATCATCCCTTTATCTTCCTACAGTCACTGGAAGACGACAGTGTTCCACATACTACGGCGTCGTCAGCAAATAGTCGCCGGTAGCTGCTCACCCTCCCCGTCAGACTGTTCATGTATCTGGAGAAGAAGCGCGGACCTATCTTTCTTCCCTGGAGCACTCATGACCAAACCTTTTCTCCGATAAACACTTGCCATTCAGGACAATGTACTTGGTTCTATTACTTTAAAAGTCTTCGAGCCATTCACACATCCAAGAACCTGTTATTTTTAAAGAAGATGGATTTAGATAACTTTCAGTATCTCCTGGAATACGCTAACCTCATTTTCTGTCTTGTTATTAATCTTGAGTCTCCATTATACGTCATCGGCCTTAACAGAAGACGACGCAGGCCAGAGATCACTACGCCACGTGAATATTTTTGGGTAGGTCTGTATGTGTCGCTTTCGTCTGCCTAATCAAATGGTTCTAATGGCTCTGACCACTGTGGGCCTTAACATCTGAGGTCATCAGTCCCCTAGACTTAGAACTACTTAAAACTAACTAAACTAAGGACAGCACACACATCCATGCCCGAGGCAGGATTCGAACCTGCGACAGTAGCAGCAGCGTGGTTCCGGACTGAAGCGCCTAGAACCACTCGGCCACAACTGCCGGCCAAAGCGCCTAGAACCACTCGGCCACAACTGCCGGCCAAACTCGTGACACTGAAACATTTTGTAAACCTTCGTCGCCAGTTTTGTAGAGGCCTCGTCGCTACTTATGTAGTGGTCACGTTTGTGAGTTCGTTTCTCCCTGCCACCATTACACAGCTATGCCGCACGGTCAGGTGCCAGGATAGGAGAACTAAGGTTCTGCAACACTCGAACAAATCAGTAATAAAGTCACACAAATGAGTTAAAAAGTTTTACTTATGTTTGTGACTTGTTGAATGATCAAGTCTGCAACATTTCGTGTAATATAACACAAAAAATGGCCCTCAATGGTTAAGCGCAAATAATTGTAGGCAAACTTCACAGTTCACGTCAAACGCAATTTACAACAACTGTTTGTTCATTTCTAAGAGTTCACTAGATGACGTCGCCTATTTAAGGCAGCCCTGGATGACGACCTATAACCAAATTTGGAAGAGCTCTTCTATCTTCCGAGTCCTGTCTTTGGCGGATTGTACTCAGCCGGCAATTGGCGATGGTGAAGTCCGTATCTTCATCCTCAGCGCCGCCCGTGCCGCTGGTGGTACTCTTGAAAGTGGCGAGTCTCTGTAGCAATGGCAACATCTCGCATCTCTGCGCCTGTGGTGCTTTTGTCCTGGCTGTGTCTTGTTCGGACGACACAGCAAAGACGACTTCCAAAAAACAATACTACGACTCTCTATAAAAGATTTAAGACAAAGTCTAATGAGCATCAGCATCAAAATCTCTGTTTCAAGAAGGAAAACAAACAGTTAGCAGTTAACAACCAAGAAGGCTACAAAGCACTTTTCGAGTATTTTATACAACTTATAAATGGACCAGAGCTCACAAAAATATTTCCACCAGAAACTTCCGTAAAAATCAATCCTAATTCACAAGCACTAAATGCAGAGGAAACTGATGGTCAAATTGAAAGGTTAAAAAATAACAAAGCACCTGGCGCAGACGGAATTTTTGCGGAAGTCATGAATTCAGCTGCCTCAAAAACTTTAACAGAAATCACTTTGATCATGCACAAAATTTATCAAAATGAGAAAATTTTGGCTGCATTGATACACAGCACTGATACAGCTGCACTGATACACAGAAAAAAGGAGCCAAGTGCGAGTAATACTCACACTCCGATGGTTCCGTACAAACTTCATAACCAAATGGAACTATAGTATCGCAAAGAGCTTTACAAGTCTCAGACATGATGTATATATGACGACTGAATAGAGGGATGAAAATTTGTACCAAATCTCGAAGCCGGCTCACCAGGCTGCTTTCCGAGTTGAGAGGGAATACCATGTGGTCTGGGCCGTGAATGGAAATTTTGACTGAAGAGGGAGGCGTGCTAGGATAGTCCGTGGAATTCTGCAAAACCTCTGTGCCCGGGTGGTGTAGTTGTTGGCCCACCTGCCAATTGCGTATAGTTAATGCATCCCAGGACTGGACAATCTCGACAATTTTTGCCTGTTAGGAGTATCGATACTGGCACGATACTGGTCCCGGAAATTCCAAGACTTTCCATAAAGTTTTAATTCTAAGAATTAGGTTTAAATTTTTTGTGTAATTTCGGATTGGATAGTGTAATTTTTATTAATTTTATTAATTTTGGTGTTATATTAACATCCTATGCTAACTGGCAATTGGAAATGCGTTGACTTCGTCTGCACCCATGCCTGTTGCGGTTACTGGTTATATTTGACGGTCCCCAGAGAAGAGAATTGTACAATTGTCCATAGGGCTATTGCTACGCAGACGTCGAATTGTTGTGTGGAATGCTTCAACGGATATTTTATAAGGATATCGGAAACCCTTCCCAAACAATGGAAGTTCAGTCGTGGAGAAATTACCAATTTGGTTTGAAACATTACAGATGGTGTGCGTGCTGTAGGCATAGACAATCATCGAATGTTTGTACATAGAAAGTATGATCTGTGATGCTAGCGGCGGTGCGGGCGCGGCTATAGGGTGGCCGTTCGCCTATCACAGCTAGATGACAAAGGCATAGTTTTCCCTCCGGCAGGTGACTTCACTTCATCGTAGCTAAGCCAACTAGCACGATTATGTCAATTATATACACAAACTTCCCTTGTGAATCACGTTACCTATTACTGAAAACCATATCAAAATCCCAACAGTAGTTCCTGAGTTCTTTGACACATCACGAATGCAGTATAAGTTTGTAATGAAAAAAAATATACATATATTTTTTATGTCATATAATCATAATATAACAAATTCCAAATTATTCCTTTACTTGAACAGTGAAACCTTGTTACTTGCCAAATTTAATGATTCTAGGTCAACGCCAAGAACGTTAAAGATTGTGATAAGCGTGATAAGCGTTTATCGAAATACGCATTGACTTACTCGGTAAAATGTTATACACCGCCAAGGGATCATAGACCTCAGTAAGCGACACAAATTTCACCTCTACCCGTTCCTGCGAAAAAAAGGGGTTTTAAGAGTTGGATACACAGACAGAAAGGCAGGCAGTAATAATTACGGAGTGATGTCCCTTCATCTTGGTCCATACAAAATTCTACCTCAAAGACCATTCAATATAGCACAACAACGACTTGAATGCAAATCTGGCGAGCATCGAGTAATTTTCACACCAAATAGAGCTTGGCCTGAATGATTTTTAGTTCTGAACCTAATTCTCTGGCATCAGAATATTTACAATAAGACAGTAGTCTGTACCTTCTCATATTTTAAAAAGGCTTACAGCTCATTTGACCTTAAGTTTCACTTCCAAATTCTGAAAGAACGAAGTCTGGACCCCGAAACCACTGCAGTTATTCATGAAACACTGAATGGTACGAACTCTAAGGTAAAATTTCATGGAGAAATTTCGGCACATTTTGAAGTCCAACAAGGTGACGGGCTTTCTCCTCTAATTTTCAACAGCAACTGACAAAGGGTGCTCCAAGAGTGGCGGAAACTATAATCGGAGCTTGAAATTGACGATCCAATCAAATTAGAAGAAGCAGTATTTGGAGAGAATGTTCAGATTTTGCAGATGATCTAGGAAGTCTATCGCAGGACGTTCAAACAGCACAAAACCAAACAATTTTTTAAAGAAACAGGAGAAAGATTTTTCTCCCCAAATGTCGTTTGAAAAAACAAAAAACTTGTCCAACATGGCACCCTGAATTCTAAAAACTACATATGGACAAATCGAGAAAGTTTCTCTCCGTTCTCACCCCGAAAAGACTGGTTTGTAAACTTTTTGTCAGTAAATTGGAACAGCCTTCCGGCTCACGAGAGTCATTTATAACAAACTGTGCTTCTAAAAATACACGAAATCGAGAGACTCATTTGAAACAACAGTGCAAAAGAGAGAACGAAAAGTCATCACAAAGATGTTAAGTCCAAATTATACCAAAGGCGGAACACAGAGACTAAGAGCAAGTAATGAAACTGTAAAGTGCATTGTAACTATTCGAATATGAAAAAAAGGATAAAATTTTATGGTCGTAGTAAAAGACTAGAGCCAACCAGATTAACTAGACAGGTCATGTAATTCTACGAAACTCGCAGTAAAGCAAAAGCTGAATAATAAAATGTGCCGCGCAGGATTAGCCGAGCGGTCTTAGGCGCTGCAGTCATTGACGGTGCGGCTGGTCGTGGCGGAGGTTCTAGTCCTCCCTCGGATATGGATGTGTGTGTTTGTCCTTAGGATAATTTAGGTGAAGTAGTGTGTAAGCTTAGGGACTGATGACCTTAGCAGTTAAGTCCCATCAGATTTCACACACAATTGAATTGAAAAAAATTGATCAGTTCAGTAAAAGAAGACCAGAAGAAACGAAGAGTAAAACATTTTGATACACAAGGTAGGAGAATATTGAGGGACTAAATTCACTATTCGAGAGATGACCGAAGTAGACTGGAGAAACTTCATGTAACCAGTGGAAAAGAACCCATCGTAATAGAAAAAATGTAATATGGGGACTAAGAAAGGCTTAAAGGAAACTCTGAAAATACCTCATTTTGTACATCGCGTGGTCCAGTATGGCCAAAGCGTGAACAGTAATATAGACTTCATTAAATTTTTTTTTTCATTTTGTCAGCAGAATTAGTTTCAGTGTGTTTGTTACGTTAATGTCACTAAACAAAATTCAGTGATATTTATAGCAATCAGTCCTCATCTGTGCAACTGTACCCTGCTTTCAGCTCCCAGATAAATGTCTCAGCGAGGGTGCATACTAAACCGCAAACATGAAACATTTTATTTTATTCTTGTTTAACAGAAGTACGTCGGATGGTTGCAGTCAACGTTGTCCACTTAAACACATGGAATTTAAAGAGGCTGTTTGTACAAGGTATGTTAAACAGAGTGGGCCTAGAATGTATTTTGCACGTATCCGGTATAAAGTACGCTGACATTTTTGTCGTGCTGTCCCAGCAAAGCAAACAGAACGGTAGCGCACACAATGTCGGTGTGGGAGGACGTTAGGCCCCCGTGTGCTTTGTGGCTGGTACCTCCTGAGCAGTTTTGCTGAGCCCACGGCGGAAAATATCAGCCGTTGTGCCAGGGAGACCGAAGTACAGCGCTTAGACACTGATAAACAAACACAAACGGAACGACGCAGTTCGCATTATTCAGGAGCCATCTGACGCGGCGTGTTACTATGCAACTGCTCTTCGATTTGCGCTGTATACTTGAGCTGCGGTAGTATTTATTGTAATCTGTCAATTCACTTAATGATGTTGGATTTTAGGCACTAAATCGAACAGCACGACGAGTAGGACGCTCTTACTGGGTATCAGCATGCACATCTCTTGGGAGGGGGGGGGGGGGGGAGGCGACTGTCCCCACAGGCTAAGTTACTTATAATGTGCATCCGAATTTCTACCCTTTTTATAGATTGCTATGACCTGGGTCTTCTTCCAGTCCCGTGGAACTTTAGGCTGTTCCAATTATCTCTGCTTGATGATGGATAATTATGGTGCTATATTTGTAGCACAGTCAACATAAAATATTAAGGGAATAGTCTGGAACCGCGCGACCGCTACGGTCGCAGGTTTGAATCCTGCCTCGGACATGGATGTGTGTGATGTCCTTAGGTTAGTGAGGTTTAAGTAGTTCTAAGTTCTAGGGGGACTGATGACCTCAGATGTTAAGTTCCATAGTGCTCAGAGCCACTTGAACAATTAAGGGGTTACCGTCTGGGCCAGATGCCTTCCTGGCGTCTTAGGATCTTAACTGTTTTACAATCCCAGATACACTAAACACTCTGTCAGCCACCCTTGCGTTTGATCGATAATTTTTTCTTTTTTTTTTTGTTATGGTTTTTGGGCGCAAAACTGCTACTGTCATTAGCGCCCGAGGTCGATAAATGAAACGGGGAATGGTGCTGCAGTCTTCCACCGTAAACGATTTTTTGAAAGTTAGGTTTAGAATTTCGGCCCTCTGTTTATCATCATCCGTTACATTACCCGTACTGTCAGCAAGAGAAGATATTGAGTTATTTGTAGCGTTCACAGATCTTACGTACGGTCAAAATTTTTTGCGTCATTTTTAGAATCTGCAGATATAATATTGCTTTCAAATTCGTTAAAAGAATCTCTCATTGACCTTATCTCAGCTTCTTTCATTTCGCATAATTGCTGTTTGTCAGCGGGGCAGTGACTACGTTTAAAACGACTGTGCAAAATTCCTTGCTTTCTCAGCAACTTCCTAATATGTTTGTTGGATAAAGGTGGATCCTTTCCGTCCCCTATATTTTTGCTAGGCACATATTTCTCTAGCATGTGGTGGACAATAAATTCCGACAAACGATGCTCAATACCTTTGTTCCCCGCGGTGAATGCTTGGAGCTGACTATGAAGATATTCGTTAATGACACTTATTTGCTTTCCCAATCACGAAAACTCTACGATGTTTCTTCGGTTTTTTTGCAAATTCCACTGACAGAAGCCACAACGACATCATGGCTACTAATGTCTTCTTCTAGATTAACTTCCTCAAAAAGATCAGGTCTGTAGATATCTAATATGCTCCCATCTATAGTTGGTTTTCTAACCAATTACTCAAGGCTATATGTTGAGAGCGCTCCTAGAGTAATTCACAAGAGTGTTTACTTCTGCCCCCTGTTATAAACCTGTGAGTTTCCCAGTCATCCCAGTCAGTGGACGCCAGATTAAAGTCTCCGCCTATAACTAATGGATAATTTGGATATATATTTTCTATGTACTCAAGACTTTCCTTCAAACGTTCTGCGCCGTTAGTTGCGGATGCTGGTGGTCTACAAAAGCATCCTAATACAATGGTCAAACCTTGTCTAACTGACAGTTTTATCCAGACTGTTTCACAGTCCGACCCAGTATCGATCTCAACTGCGTTTAAACAGCTTTTAACTGCAATGAACAGACCACCTCCTGTAGCATCAGTCCTGTCCTTCCTAAACATTGTCCAATCCGAGTTCAAAATTTCACTGCTATTTATGTCTGGTTTCAACCAGTTTTTGTCGTGCGGTAGCGTTCTCGCTTCCCGCGCCCGGGTTCCCGGGTTCGATTCGCGGCGGGGTCAGGGATTTTCTCTGCCTCGTGATGACTGGGTGTTGTGTGATGTCCTTAGGTTAGTTAGGTTTAAGTAGTTCTAAGTTCTAGGTGACTGATGACCATAGGAGTCCCATAGTGCTCAGAGCCATTTGAACCATTTGAACCAGTTTTTGGTACCTAATACAATATTGGTGTTACTACTGTTTATTTCGGAGAGTAACTACAGACCGATAATTTACTAACATGAGATTTAGCATATTTAAATCCTTTGGAATGACCTGTTTAGGCCAAATAATTTTCACAGATGGCACACCCACACCGTTTCATGAACTGATAAGTTTTCAGGCCAACGGTTTGTATCCCGTGACGAGGAACCTAATCCAAAAAACCCCTATGTGCACGCCACAAGTACTGTGCTACCCATGTAGCTGCTTCCTGTGTGTACTGATCTATCGAGGGGCGTCTTACAACCTTCCACCCCATAGCGTAGGTCGAGGAATCTACAACAATTTTCGTCACAGAGTTGACGTAGCCTCTGGTTTAGATTCTCCACTCCAAAGTAGAGGACCCCGGCCCACCCTGAGTACAATGCTGCAAATCGACAGCTTGGCTTCAACTCTTCGTGTGGTGTCACTGCCAGACATCACACTTGCTAGGTGGTAGCTTAAATCGGCCGCGGTCCATTAGTACATGTCGGACCCGCGTGTCGCCACTGTGTGATCGCAGACCGAGCGCCACCACACGGCAGGTCTCGAGAGACGTACGAGAACTCGCCCCAGTTGTACGACGACGTTGCTGGCGACTATACGGACGAAGCCTTTGCTCTCATTTGCCGAGAGACAGTTATAATAGCCTTCAGCTAAGTTCATGTCTACTACCTAGCAAGGCGCCATTAGCCTTAGATAGCTTGTATATAAAGAGTCGCACTTGTATCGCCACAATCTCCAGATGTCTCATAAAGAACGATGTATACAAAGGATGGATTAAAAGATAAGTACCAAAGGAGCTACGTACTTTTCTTTATAGCATTCATTAAGTCTCCTGTTTCAGACCTCACTCCATCCTTCGTGAGTTAGCGCGTGCCTCTTGGCCGCCTCTTTCAATTAGTGTGCGTAGTGTTGGCAAGTCTGCCGACACAACACTTCGAGAGTTGGAGGTCACCTTCGCCAATTTAGCCATCTGTCGAAAGGACCCAAGGGTTTCCTCGGAACCCCGACGACTGGCACCGTTGGTGTCGACATGTGCAACAATTTGCAGCTGACTGCACCCCGCACGCTTGATAGCCGCCGGAAAAGTCTCTTCCACATCCCAGTCTAGGCCCCCCGGCAAGCACACCGAGTGAACGTCGGACTTCTTCCCCGCCCCAGCCGCTATGTTCCTGAGGGTCTTCATGACCCACCTGCCATTTGAGCTCCCAATAACTAACAAACCTCTTTCCCCACGTGCCCGTCCGGACCTTGCTGAATCTGCGGCCACTTTCATGGCAGAGAGTGCATTCTGACCCAGCTCAGCCTCCTCCCCAGTATCAGATAGCGCACTGAATCTATTACTAAAGTGCATGGGATTTGACAGGAGCCTGCGTCCCCCATGCAGCCTTCGCCTCCAGGCTCGAGACCTCGACACGGTCCACCACACGGAGTGAGGTGAGAGTGAGCCGGCCAGCTCAGTCGCACTTGAGGTCGGCTCAATGACAGCTGCGACATCCCCCCTGCACATCTAGTAAAGCAGAGGCTGCCCCAGGCACCCCATCCTCACTGCAACTCAAGGTGGCGCTCTGACGTCTGTTGACTGTGGCCAACACAGCTTCCAGCTGCATTTGGACTGTGACCAACTCCTCCTGCATCTGCACACAACAGACACAGTCCCTAGCCAATACGTGATTTGCTATAAGAAACTTAAGGAAATCTACTGCCACACAAGGTTAACAGCTACACTGTTGTTGGCAGAAAGGATACTCAACTATGAAAAACAATAAAAATGTATGGTAGAAGCTAGATCTGGTGCTTACTTTGCTGCTAGGGTCTCTCTAGTGAAAAAGAGTCACCTATGGTAAACTGCTAGGGGCTGTCTAGTTAATATTATTAAAGAAGTAAAAAGTAACCTACGGTAAGCTACACCTACTGATTATGCCTTGTATTTATAATGTAAACAAACGTTTACGTACACGCGAAAATGACCTAATAAAACTATAAAAACTGCTGCTTTCAATGTATCGAGTCTAAATGACAGTAATAAACGTAATACTGGGTGGTGTACACTGACAGATGCAGGTACAAAACAAAACCTTTAGCTAACAATAAGAGTTCAAAATGTAAAGCACAAGTACGAACTCTACTCTATAGGAACCGATGGGCTTACGGTACTCGATCACTGAAGCCCACAACAAGCTAAGGAATTTAAGCAAACGGCGAAGTGAGTTTTAGCTTTCTGCTAACTAAACCGAATGTAAGAAAGGCTCGGAAGTTGTATTATAACACTGATTTACTCAGATACTGTATCGTAACACTAATTTACCACGTATTTTACGTTTGCTTAACTGTTTACACTTGCAGGTTGCGCTTGTCAGACGTATACAAGCGAGGTTAGAATTCACTGTCAGTATCACTTTTACTAATCAAACGTATAAAATCTGCTACCTTCAATGTATCGAGTCTAAATGACTCTATTGTATACTGACTTAACTGATTATCTCTCGTATTTAACGTCAGCTAAGAATGTAAACAAACGTTTGCGTACGCGCGAAACTGTCCTAAATAGAAACTTCGCTTTTCCTATCTAGACGCAAATAAAAACTGAAACCTTCAATTTATCAAGTCTGTCTGACACTAACTCACGTAAATACTACATAATATACAGCAAAAGCAATTAATTACTAACTACAATATTTATTTGAAAAGAGAGACAGCATTGGTCGTATATTTTTATTATCGCAGAATCGATTTTCTGAGTGACCATCTTCAGTGCTGTATTATATAACTTAAATTAGTAAGCACTGGTGTCAAGCTTACGGCAATCACATAGACTCATGTGATTGCCGTAAGCGTGACACCAGTGCTTACTAATTTAAGTTATATAATACAGCACTGAAGATGGTCACTCAGTGACAGAAAATCGATTCTGCGATAATAAAAATATACGACCAATGCTGTCTCTCTTTTCAAGTATACCCATTATCTGGTCGTAGTGCACAGGACACTATGGAGTCGCCAATCAATACAATATTTATCTCGTAACACAGGAAGCGAAAATTTCTCATTGACGGTGTCAGGACTGCCATGTGGCAACTATCCTAACACCACAACGTCGGCAACTACGACTGCAATGGGCACGTGACCATCGGCACTGGACGTTGGCGCAGTGCCTGAGCGTTGCATGGTCTGATGAATCCCGATACCTTCTTCATCATACCGATGAGAGGGCGCGAATCTGTTGTCTTCAAGGGGAACAGCTGGTTGACACCTGTACTGCGGGACGAACACAAGCTGGCGGCAGCTCCATTGTGCTCCGTTCATTCATGGGTCCACTGGAGCTCGCGCAAGCCACCACGACGAGCAAGGAGTATCGACACTGGCTATTAAGCCCTTCATGCTTCCCGATGGCAGTGGAATTTCTAACAAGGTATTACGCCATGTCAGGAGACCATAATTGTGATAGAGTGGTTCGAGGAACACAATGGCGAGTTCCAATTGATGTGCTTCCCCTCAGCTCGCCAGAACTGAACTCGGTCTAACACATCTGTGACTGAACGTGACTCACAGCTCATCGGCCCCCTTCCGGAATTTACGGGAATTAGGGGACTTGTGTGTACAGATGTGGTGGTTGTTCCCTCGAGCAACCTACCAAGACCTCATTACTTCCACGCCACGACGCGCCAGTGCTGTTATCCGCGGCAAAGTGGAGCATACCGGCGATTAGGTAGGTGGTCGTGATGTTCTGGTTGCTCAGTGCATATGCGCGGAATGTCTTGCCACGCCGGCCATTGTGGCCGAGCGGTTCTAGGCGCTTCAGACTGGAACCGCGCGACCGCTGCGGTCGCAGGTTCGAATCCTGCCTCGGGCATGGATGTGTGTGATGTCCTTCGGTTAGTTAGGTTTAAGTAGTTCTAAGTTCTCGGAGACTGATGACCTCAGATGTTAAGTCCCATAGTGCTCAGAGCCATTGTTTTCCTTGCCTCAACAAAATTACGATTAAACGCATTAACTCGCCAAAAAAAATTGCATTAACATCGTTTGGTTGCAGGTTACAAGCTGTCTGTACAGGACAAGACGTAGATGGTCCTGCAAAACCAAATAATGTAAAATCAAGGTAATATCAAAAAACGATCAAAAACTGTCTTCAGGCCTAATTTTAGATTAGTTATTAACACGAAAATATGTTCACATTTTACACTTCTGAATAAATAAACGACACTGGTAAAGGTGCAAAGTGAGGCGTGGCGCCTTGTATACCACAATATAGTGGAGAGGCTCGACGGAACAGAGCAGAGCAAAACATAGAGTAGTTGCCCCAGCCCTGCTTCGCGTCCAAGGGGCGGCGTCTGAGGAGGCAGGCTCGCTTAACTGTGTGGACAGCGAACATGGTGGAAGACGACAGATCTGCAATCCTCCTTAAACAGTTTTAAAACATGTTGATTAATCGGGTTTCTGCCGGTTATTCGCATCTTTCCTGCACGATATTTCAACTGCGCGACTCGCAGTGTTCTTCAGGTGCTGTCTGATACTGGCAGACAGCACCTGAAGAAGACGGCGAGTCACGCAGTTGAAATATCGTGCAGGAAAGATGCGAATAACCGGCAGAAACCCGATTAATCAGCATGACAACGACTCGCCGGGAAATCTTCGAGAATTAGTTTTAAAACAACTACTCAGTAAAAAAATCTCCCATTTCGTAATTTTATTCATCAGCACCATGATGAACTGTCTGTCAATTGAATTTCGAAAAGTATGCACCGAAAAATAGGGGTCGCTATGAATTAGCGTTTGACGCATGTTAGGTCATATGTTTCTGCATGTGAAATGTAGCTAACATACTGAATCATTCCTTTAGTAGAATATCACTATCACCAATCTCGAGAAAACGGATCATATGCAAAGCGCTTCGTCCCGAACTCGCGCGCCATTTTAAAAGCCAGAATGAAATATTCCTAACATTCTTTGTAATTAATAAACGGTTTGAGATGCCGATACAAAATTTTGGTAAATCATAGTACGCTGCCGGGACGTGGACTTGGCCAGCCGCCTCACGGCTGGAATCCGCCAGGTTTTCGGAATAGGTTGGGGGGTAGTACATCACCACCAGACTTGACTATGCACCGAACATGACATTAGATATAAGGTTAGTTATAAGATCAAACTAGGATAATAGAAATAGCATAGAACTGCAGCGACTACGTCACCGGCCAGCCCAGTGCCAGGGGCACTCCCACTGGGATTAGCTCAGTGGGAATGGCCAAAAAAGTTAGGTTTGTATCTATTCTGGCACACTTGTAACGCTGCAGGTAGAGTAGTCATAATAATAACCATCAGCAAGTAGTATCCTAACAATAGAAGCTAAATTAAGAAACACTAGACAAACATTAACATAGTATAGTGTAGTATAGTAGATTAACCCCCATAGTGGTGATGGAGTGTAGTTAAAAACCTGTAGTGTTAAACATCATAATAGCTGCAGATAGAACTTAGAAATAGTTAAATATAGGACCTACTAATGTATTTAGGTAGTAGGTTACATTGTAACATGATAATGATCAAATAAAGATATTTAAAAAAAATCGTAGTAAGAACGAGGAGAATATTTTCGCAAATGATAAAGAGGCGCAACTTCCATATCTAACCGATATTCAAGCAACTACAGATTTTCCAATGAAATAATGTAATTTTTTAGCACCATCGATAGCTGGTAAAACGATAATTGTTTCGGGTTCATAAAGTAGAAACAACCTTTTTGAGGCAATAGGATTGTGAAGTCAACTACCAGACTGTTGTGGGATTGCCTCGAGCCACACTTAGCTCATATTTCGGAGGACGATGGTTCCAACCCGAGTCCAGGCATCCGAATTTAGGTTTCCCATGATTTCCCTAAATCGCTCCAGGCAAATGCCGGCATGGTTCCCTTGAGAGGGCACGGCCGATTCCCTTCCCCATCCTTAACACAATCCGAGCCTGTGTTCCGTCTCTGATGATCTCGATGTAGATGAGACGTTAAACCCAGTCTTCCTTCCTTCGTATCTTCTGACGATGATTTTCTGCATATTTTAAATGATTTATATACGTAAAAAACTTTCCAAATGCATTCATTGATGTTGACAAAATACACATTCTAAAATGACTGGAAAATTCAAGTAAAATTATTTTATAAGGATAAAAATTCCATTGTACCACAAGCACTTGCAGATTCTCAAGGAAAATTCATCATAATCGATGTTGGGGAATATTGGAAGGAGAGCTAAGGTGGTAGATTTTATTCCTGAGTGTATCTTGCTTGATGCAACAAGGGAAGCTTAATGCACCACCAGACTCTCCACTACCAAGGTAAACAGTTTGTTGATTTTGTATTCTCTGAAGATGAGAGATATCCACAGTTCAGGCATTTTGTCAAGTCTTACAGAAGATGGGTTTTAGGTCCATCGGATGAAAATTTCAACAAACGCTTTTCCACACCACGGTGCAATGGTAAGTGCTTTTGGAATAACGATCGCTAAGCGGAACATACTTTGGAAGCCAGTAGAAACTCACCACAATTTGCTGACGATGCTGTGAAATGTACATATTCTCCACAACACTGTCATCGACCTAAAAAGATGCCTGAATGTCCATGGGCTAAATACAGTAGACATCGAGCGTTCTATGCATGGCGCATATGAGACAGGCTGAAGCTTTAACAGACATTCGAATAAAACTGTCCAAATGAAATGGTTTTGGAAACTTCTTCTCACATAATAAAACATGATTTTCATGTGATCCTCAGCTTTATTACTTCAGCTTTATCATCGCATCTCGTTTTAAAACACAATGAAACAAATTAGAGTCTAATGAAATGTATCCTGTACTTAACAATCTGTAATTCTGCAGCAACCTCATCACGTAACTTGTCCAAAATGAATCAGTTGTGATGACGGTTGCTTTACTGGCCCCATTAAGGACGCCGAGTTAGAACAGCTGCTGTCAAAACTCCCGCTGATAGCATTTTCTCGACAGTACAACGGAAGAAACATTTGGCGCCAGCAACAGTACTGACTCTGCTACCCGCAACAACGGCCGAATGCTGCCGGCGTTATCCGAATGCAGCTGGAGTTACTCGAAAGCTCTGGTCCGTCGCTCTTTGGAACAAACATGGTTGATTCAGCCAGCGCCGCTCTCTGGCGCTCTGCTTGCACCACCATCATAACTACGCGCAAGGAACAACAATGGCTGTTTCGACAACGCTACTCTAGTCATCCCCTGAAAAAAAAAATGAAATGAGCGTTTGGCATCGTCGGCCGAGACTCCCCTTACGGGGCAAGTCCGGCCGCCTTGGTGCAGGTCTTATTACGTTCGACGCCACATTGGGCGACCTGCGCACCGGATGGGGATGACATGATGATGAAGACAACACAACACCCAGTCCCTGAGCGGAGAAAATCCCCGACCCAGCCGGGAATCGAACCCGGGCCCCTTAGGACGGCAGTTCGTCACGCTGATCATTCAGCTAGGATGCTTCTTCAGTATAATAACAGGCAAGGTAAGTCGGACGGTAGTGAGCAGACAGATGCATGCTTCTTGCATGACAGATGAGAACACTGGTCCAGTAGCAGCTGCAAGTGGTGTACACTAGTGTCCTAAGGTTTCAGCATCTCTAAATAAGTATTTTGAAAACGGAACTTTATCTTTTGTGAGTACTACTACTTTCATTAATTATCTCTTATTTAATATGTTTAGTTATTAACGTGAATGAAACTGTGAATGTGAAGTAATGTAACACATGACTTACGATCATTAACTGAGCATGTGTTAGTGTGAGAACTGTGGCTGTACAAAGAGAGTGAACATACTCCCAGGGGATATTTGTAAAGTGCAATTAGACATTTTATGGTAGGGGAGAGTGGGGCACTCTGAACCATGTGGCACAATGAATCAGGTAGCACAATTTCTGTATAACGTGGTAAATTATTTGTTCCTCTGGGCATATGTCGTCAGTACTGCTCTACCGACTACCATTTGCTTTCTGCAGGATCTAGTTCCCGCCATTAGTGTAGTGCTGGTGATATGTTAGTTTTGCGACAGTGAAGTAATTTTTGGAGACATTGATAGACTGAATTTTGTTCAATCCTTTGCCACCAAATTTTAGAGGAAGTAAGTCATTGTAACAATATCAATACTGTATTTTAATTATGTAGATTTTCAAATATTAACAATGTTCATACATAACCTCATATAAGGTTTGTTTGAAATATGTACTGTTGGGGCACATTGAACCAAGCTCTCCCAGGGAACAATGGGCCATGGTCCATTGTGCCCCAGGGTGGTCCATTGTGCCCCAGGACTCTTAATTGTCCAATACAAGCACTCTGTACTTTATTTCCTGAGCAAGGGTAAAAATACATGTGTCTGTATTTAAGGCTTGTGGATGTGTCTGGTGAAACTGAGTACGACTTTGAAGACTTGGACAAATTACCAGAAACAGATGATTTTGTTTTGACCAAATTTGAACTGGAAAACAAAACACCGGTTTACTATGTGGGGAAGATTTTGAAACCAAAGGATGACGCAGGAGAATATCAGGTATCATTTTTGAGAAAAAGTGAAAAAATGGGAGGGAAGTTTTATTTTCCTCAGGTAAAGGATGAAGCTTTTGTTCCAGCTAGCAACTTACTTTACATGCTCCTATGACCTGCTACTGATGGTGTGAGAAAGAGACGAAAATCATATTTAAAATCTGGAATCAGCTTTGAGTCCATTGGTGTTCGGTAGTTCCAAAATAATTTACATGATTGTGTGCCTACAGATTTAATTATACGATTCACACGTGCAATATATCTAAACATATGCTTAAAGTACATTTACACTTACTTTGTATGCTAAATATGGTCTTTCAATGAACCTGTTTAAAGTGGTTCATTGTACCCCACATGTGGGGCACAATGAACTATTTACCAAATTTTCTTCAAAGGCGTGCAGCTAAAAAGCAATTAATGACAATGCTATCATATAAGGTCATTTGATACTTGAAGGATTAAACTGTAACATCTGTAAATCACTACTCTGTAATAAAATTACTGGATGAGTAACACGAGGAAATATTTTTTATGGTTCAGTGTGCCCCACTCTCCCCTACTGGAAAAACTAGGAAACATTTACGATAATTCAGTTATTTACAGAAGGGAGTTATTTTGGTACTTGACGATTTTCTAAATTTGTTTACACAATAAGTTGTTCAAAGAAACTATCTAGTTGTGGCTGGTCAAATATAAAAGACACCGCAATGGCTATGATGTACATCAGCCATTCAGAGGACAGTACGTTCTCGCGTTTTGGGAGCGAAAAAGCTGTTTTGGGATGTCTAAGCGAAGTTCGGAGCTCAGCCTTTATCTTGTTCGGATGAATCTATAAGGAACTCAGAATGAATGTAATAATTTTGTGGAATATTGTGAAAAGCTTCACCGTAGCGTGCGAAGTCAGCGCGAACATGTGAGAAAGACGAACACGCGAAATTTCAATTTTTATGTGTACATTGTGACTTCTGAACTGACTAAAATCCGCGAGGAGTGTTGTGCAAGTCGGTACTGAGAACCGAACGCTCCAAGGGTTCTATTTGTGTAATATTTGAGTGAGCATCCTGTCACAGACAAACCTGACTTGTGATCATTTTGGTAATGGGTTCAGTTAATTACCAAAAATTGGCTGTCATGAGCAGAATAACTGTGCTTAACTGTCGAAATTTTAACATCGGATTAACACGTCTAAGTATCAAACAAATAACAGTTCATTGAAGTTCCCACGCACAGATTAGGTATTGTTCAATAGCTCATTTAACCTGATACAGAAAACATTTGTTGCACCCTCTAAACACGGATAGTGTGACTAGTTCCACTATAGTTTTTCCAGTCGAGATTTAATGTTCATTCTTCACAAGGATACGCGTGTTAGCTACTTCAGAAGAAGAATTTCACGGGAAGGTGAATGGTCTGTTTTCTCCAGGAGGAACACTTTAATCGTGCCGTTGCAAGAGGTGCTGAAACATGTTTGGCATACATGAGTAATGTATTTTGCATGACAGGCAGACCATATATCTAATAACTTTTACTGCAAACAGGACAAATAAAATATCTGAAAGACTAAACGACAAATATTTTGTCGCCCAGCCAGGGATCCCGAGCAAGCTCTATAATAAATATAAGAACATCTTAATGAAAGCTCAGCAGACAACCCTCAGCATACAATTTAATAAAAAATATGTAGCTCATGAAGGAACTTCAGAACATATAAAAAGCACGGTGTATAGCATATTATCTGCACCAAGTAAAGTGAAAAGGAAGCAAAGGTTATGTGGTTAAAACAAGAAACTAAAGAATTGTATGCTACAAAACAGTCACTTAGCACTGAACTTTACGAAACACGTTTAGAATAGGCCAATAAATTCGCAGTATCAGCTCACTTTGAGGAAATAAAGAGAGAAAATGCACACACACAGAAAGTAATGCAAGAAAAACAACAGAACCAAAACAGAAAACTCAACAGAATCATAAACAACACAAGCGCAATCACTGCTAACATCAGAATCAAAAATATAAATTCCAAGGCAGAATCAATAGCCTAACCTAACTACCATAAATTTCACCAAACAAGAAAAACGCCTACTGGAAAAAGAAGCAAAACAAAACATCAGTGCCGGCAGTGTGACCGAGCGGTTATAGGCGCTTCTGTCCGGAACCGCGCTGCTGCTACGGTCGCAGGTTCGAATACTGTCTCGGGCATGGATGTGTGTGATGTCCCTAGGTTAGTTAGATTTAAGTAGTTCTAAGTCTAGGGGACTGATGACCTCAGATGTTAAGTCCCATAGTGCTCAGAGCCATTTGAACCATTTGAACCTGAGATGTTAAGTCCCATAGTGCTTGGAGCCATTTGAACTACAACAGCAGCACACACATATCACTCAAAACAGAGGACCTCATAACAGAATCTGAACACGTTGTAAAGGAACAAGTATGTCTGAGAAGACCAAATTTTAATGAAAACTTTACAAGAGAGTTAGTAGCTGCAGAAATAGCACAAATAATGAGAACAGGAATCCACTATAATCTCCAAAAACAGAACATAATATCTAAGAAGCTAAAGCAATAACGAACCGAACAATGCCATAAAAACAAGAGTGGGCAAAGGAAATGTTATGGTGATCAGATTAAAGACTACATTCTCACTAAATTAACCAGTGAACCAACAACCGGACACCAGAAAAACGCGTGAACGTGCGATGTGCAAGAATTGCACCCACGTGGTGTATATTGCAGTTTCTCGTTATTGTCGGCGGATATCCTTTGTATTGCAGGGTGGCACCAACCATAATCTGGAAACATTTTTACAAAGAGACGTAGTAATAAAGTGCACTGTTTCATTTGCTTAGAAGATTGGAGATTGGTCTACCATTATTATTAAGTCATAAAAGAGGAAGGAAATTATGGTAACAGTAATAAAACGAAAATAACAAGTCATTCATAGTTTACGATAAAAATAGAAAGTAGCTGACTTGCTGCCTGTTTTTACATAATATGACTTTATCTACCTGTAGCCCTTGAAAACTGACAAATTAAAAGGAGAAACAGAGCTCTTCAACCTCAGTTTTCATCCTTTAGCAGTGATGCTTAGATGCTTAGATAGTGGAATGATCCTCGATTATAGCATGACTTTTGAGCAGAGTTTCAAAAAATTAGAAACAGTAGGAGAGTATTAGTGATGTTTTTGTAGTGCTCACCTGCTCATCACTTTCCGAGAAAAGCAGGGAACAGTACATGGACTAAGTTTTCTTTTATTTGACTTTTAATTTAATATTTTGATTCTACGTATCTGGAAACCGATAGAGTCAAAATTCTTCTATCCTTATTTGATTTCTAAGTTTACTACACGAAACAGTAGGAATAAAAAGCTGAAAATCTGTTATTTCAGAAACCGGTTATTTAGAACGGTTTTGAGATTCAGGTGAAACTGACGTGGAAAGAAAGAATGTAACCGAAAACCGGTTCCTTCAGCAATACCGCTCATCCCTTACACTAACGATTTATACTCACAATGAACGCGACGACACTCAGCGACCGCCCACTGAATTGTTAAACCCTCGACGGCAGCTCTGTGGTCACATGCCTTGACATGCTTAAAAGGCCGTTTCTCGTTTCGGTGACTGGAGTATGGCTAGTGTTTTGTCTACAAAATTGTTAACAAACCTATTTGCCCCCGTACACGGGTTCGAATTGCTATCAACAAATACTGGGAGGCCGTGAACAGCTACACAACCTGCCGGATGTGTGGCAAAGTGAACGGCGGTTGGCGAGTGGTAAGACACGCTTGGCCTGGAGCGCTTTCGCGCTGATGACCACCTGACGAGCACGCCGCGTCCGACAGGATCGCCGAGGCCGTTCGCCGCGTGTTGCCCAACAACGCAAGTGGCCTTCTCTTTCGCGTAAGCCGGAAAGCCGGGTCGTACACTCGCTGACCCACATGCGATCCTCAGTCCACGCCGGCTACCGGCTCTCCGTCCGCTGGCTATGTTCTCCACGGCTTTTCCCTCTCGCTACAGAGCACGGCGCCGCTTACTCTTAACAGTTGTTTGAGACATTGCGCACATTTCTGAAAGGGCTTTCTTTTGAAGCGAAGGAAGTAAACTGTGATTCCTGATAGTTTCCAGTAAGAGCTGAATTTGTTGGCGTCTATCAGAGATTGCTGAGCCTTAATGAGTAAAGTCTGAGGAAATTTATCAATAAAATTTTAGGTGCAACAGATGCATAATGATAATTCGCCCCTAAATGAGGATGTTTTGGTAACCAGATGTTTAGTATCCGCACAATCTGAGGTGTGGAAGTCTTCTGGGTCGTCTTTGCTTTGACACTTGTAGGGAAGCAGCCTACTCACGCCGTAATAAATGCACATCAGTTTTTCCATTGTGTGCCAGCCAGTCCGCTGTAACTAGCTCTGACGTCATAAATGTTGCGCAATACTTTAAAAATCAAGTAAATAACCTAGAATGTTTCTAACATGTCAGGAGTAATACTAACTTAACATGTGTTGAATATCAGTTCGATAACTTTAGCCATTTTCGAAATTTGGACGTTTTTCTGTAAAAATCATTGGCGCAACAGAAAAGAGCTAGAGACTTCAAAATTTATAATTAGATTCCTTTTTCATAAATATTTAATAGAAACAGTCTTCTGGATCTCACAAATTAAGATTTTAATTGAAATTCATGATTTTCTGGTTTTTGTCTTAAAAATTAAGGAACCAAGGTAGATTAAGTAGGCTAATAAATAAGGCTAGGATGTTTATATTTAAGTAGAATGGAGATCCGCTATAACCATAAGGATGTGAGAAGTTTCATTTGAATACCTATAAAACTATAGCGATAGCGTATCTCCAAAGGGCCAGTTCAGAGCTCGTCTACTGCGTGCAGTGTAATTAAATTAATTCTCTCGCGCAAAATATTTAACTTAGCCACGTCAAACTTTTATTATGATTACTTACCTCTGTGCTGAATGCACATTTAAATTAAGAGCTTCATCGGCCATCAGCGAAAGAAGCTATGATTTATTCTGTGACTTAATGTGGTGCATTAATAGCCCAGCGGCTAGTCGGGAGACCCGATTTGATTAGGCGTTCCCTTAGCCGTCCGCACCGCGGCTTTATATATATAAGAACGCTGCGCGAGGAAGCAAGGCCCCAGTTCTCTCCAGACGCTGAATAGCACGCCATCTGTGTCGGGAGTCGCGTCGCGTCGATATCATTGCTACAACCAGCCTCGGATGCCGTATTAAGTTACTCGAGATACGCGTAACCATGAAATCATTTTCGAGTGAAGTGTTAATTCTGGGTTGACTTTAATTATCTATCTTCAGTTTGCGTATGTCGTATTTTCACGTGCCGCCGAGGGACAAACATTCTACCATTATTTAGCGTGGCGTTTGATGAACCGAATCATCAAATTATGGCGAGCATTCATTTAAACATTTAATTTGGACAGTTATAGTTGCATCAGCGCATTAGACTCTGAACGGCTCTGTTAGATTGTGTGGATTTTCTTTTCTTTTTCTTTTCTTTCTTTTTTTTTTTTTTATCTGTGACTTTCAGAACACAGAGAATTTTTAGAAAATCGTTTTTTTATTATAAATCCCAGACAATCTCCTAATTTCTCAGAGCTATAAGCTGCAGCTATTAGTGTATTTCTCAGATGAAGTGGGCACTAGGAATTATAATTACAGGCTTCATGTTTTGCTAATCACTTTCTTGTTGCCAATATTGTAGTTAGAGAGCCAGTGTTGAGAACGGCAAACAACAGCATTAATAATAGGAACATTTAACAACAATAATTCCACCCGCCGCCGCACATATGGTTAATCGGCCGGGAACTGAAGTGTTTCAACATTCAAACATTTTAAACAACAATTAATTCCACCCGCCGTCCCACACACTGACTCTACCGTGTCGGTATGGTATGATGATGTTTGTATTTCTGCCACTCTGAGGCGTTTCCCCCCAGTCTCGGGATGAAAGCCAGATGAGGCGTTAGCTAAAGGAGTGGCAAAAATTGAACAGTTTACACATGAGGCAATTTAGAACAATAGAACTGCCGAGACGTGGAGGAACTTAAGAGAATCTCAGACCAAAGAGCAGTGTTGTATGCAGTAGGAATTGTGTAGCAGTAGGAGTAAGTAGTAGGTAGGAGTCTGGCGTATCGAGTTGGCTGGGCCGGTCGTGGGGAAGCGATGGCGGAGCCTGAGCGATATAATATAAGGTAAAAGCAGCCTTGTTATGTCAAGCCCCATGTAAATGTTTATAAAAAATCTCTTAATAATAATCTTTCTTATAAAAAATTAACTTTTGATAACCATTCATCTCAATGTAAAGAACTTACTAATTTCTCCTATACATGGTCATCCCGATTATTGTAAAGAAAAATCAGTTGTTTCTCTTGATGCATGACGGATCTGTTGGCCGGCATTGCACTGGGCTGTGCCACAAAGGTTTCTTATAGGAGCAGATATATACGCGTTGTCCGGCGACCTTATTGAGATAAGAGATTTCAATTTATTGGGAGTGATCTTTCGGGGCCGTGACGCGGCGCTGCTGACGTCCAAAATTCACCGGTTTGAATTCGCAGTCATTATTGAAGGGTTGTAGGTGAGCGACAATTTTATTGAGAGGTTGGTTACATTGTTTTATTGGTAGGTTACGAAATTCTACTGTTGGGAGTTTTTGGAGTGTATCTGTTGGAAGGTTACGCTGAATGTGTTGGGAGGTTATTAGACATATTATTTATGTGTGGGGAGGTTACAAATTAATAGTGGGGATGGATAATGTTTCAAAAATTTGCCCAGTGTGGTGCCTCACAGAAAAGTTCCCTACTGTAATACGCCAATTTGCCTTACTGAAATCTACTGTCTTTATTTTTATCTGCAGATCGGCGTGGTATTAGGCCCCTGAGTAAGGTGGCGGACTCCATTGCTCGGAAACGGAAACAGATCAGGCCCGCACATTTTTTATTGAAAAATATTACATAGAGCCTAAAAATGATCGGAATAAATCTCTCAGGTGGTTTCGTGCGCTTACTTGAAACGCAACTAACGAAAGGGCACAGATATATTCGATGGTTCGTGTCCGAACAATCAGCCACCAACACTGTGTATTTTTGCCTGTGACATGAGAAGATAGCAGCATAAATGATTAAAAGACAAGATAACGGCTAGAATTAATAACGGACCCGACACAAGAGATCGATTTAAATAACCTTTCTCGAACGAATATAGTTAAAAGTACGACACTTAACCTCCGCTCAGTTCGAACTCCACACGTCAAAATGTGGCAGTACAAGAAGAAGATAAAAGAACAGCACTCTTTCATTTATTTTCAGTGGTTTTGCATTCACCACTTTTACAGCCTCTGGATGTTTCGACATGTTAAATGCAGACTTTGTACATATGTCAAAATCGTAGCTTCTCTGTCATTAATATACAGTTTCCTTCTTTTACACTTCTTTACATTATGAATTATCAGAATAAAAATTAGGGCAAAAGAAATGAAACGTTTTAACTCTGTTGCTCAGAAACGTTTTCGACGTGCCGCGATCACTGTTTCTATCCAAGAGTTACAACGGAGCAGCCGTATGTCTTGAAAACGAATTTTTCCGACAATGGATACCGGAGTTATGGATCTCAGAGAGTCAGAAAGACCTTTCTGTTGCACGCTGTAAATTCCTTTTTCTTGCAATTATTTCTGAATATTTTTCTGAGAGCTGTCGCTGACTAACTGAGAATGTGTCTTCTTCCGAGTTCCATGTCATCACTAGGATCCTGACTTTCATGAGGATCCCTCTTCCTTGTATCTTCCGCCGGCCAGTGTGGCCGAGCGGTTCTAGGCGCTTCAGTCTGGAACCGCGCGACCGCTAGGGTCGCAGGTTCGAATCATGCCTCGGGCATGGATGTGTGTGATGTCCTTAGGTTAGTTAGGTTTAAGTAGTTCTAATTTCTAGGGGACTGATGACCTCAGATGTTAAGTCCCATAGTGCTCAGAGCCATTTGAACCTTGTATCTTCCAAACTGCAGAGAATCGTTGCAAACGAGTGGCCCGCTTCGACTATGTCAGTTTCATTTTCTTCATTATCGAAGACAGCTCGTAATATAATGAGACTAAGCTGTTTTCCGATTCAGTCACTGCATCTAAGTCATGCATGTACGTGTTCCTTGCAGTAAGTCAGTTGCTTCTGGGAAGTGGGGCTGGTTTAAGTGTATCCTAGTTCACGAATGGTTGGTGAAAGGAGAAACGGACTAGCTACGAGGCCGAAAGGAAGACATGACACGATAAATTATCCTTTGTCTTGCATTAATGTGATCTTCAACCTTGAAACTTTTTGTCTTGCGCAAAAAGAATCTAGTAAGATCTCTATCGTCAGGGTGTAGAGAGATCTAAAGAAGAGGTTGGACAATGTCGGAAATAAGGCATCGCTGTGGGACCTTGAAGGATCTCAAACACTCCAAGCAACAAGTTAGTTCCAATTTCTAAAGTGTCATAAGAGAGGATGCACCTTGTTCGTGTGAGGAACCATCAAAGACTATTCATCGTTTTGTGCTCCCCTGTCTTTCTCGCTTGACCAATCCATGAGGCAAATAAGTGATTTTGCAGATTCTTCTGTAGGAGTCATCTCTTTGTGGTCGTTTTTAGTTTGTCGTAAACCCGTCTTAGGTCATAATTTCCGCATAACATTTTCCGTAAGGTAACGAAACGCCTCTCAGCACTATGAAAGTTTTTAGGTGGAACGACAGCAGATTTTCAAGGAAGGCGAACTACTCGCCACTGGTCTGCAAGCATGTACGTTTCACGCCGTTATGAGTCCGACAGATCCTAAAAGTTACATATAGTGTCATCATTCGATTCTTGAACAGCTAAATTAATTTTATTAACGGTTGTATCTTGAGCCAAACCACACGGGCACATCCACTAAAGATCTGCCTGAGTGTAGGGGGCAACAACGCTAGAGAAGGAGAAATGTATATTGGCGCTGCGTCCTCTACAATTTCCCAATAGTGATCCGCTCCAATAATTAATTCTATAGGATTTTCTTCTTTCCCTTCAGTGGGGTTCGCCAACTGTAAATGTTTGATATTTTGACTTGTCTCGACGGCCGGATATTTCGAGAAGCTATGTAAACTCTCCAAAGCATTTACACTAACATGAGCGTTCTTGCTAGCGCTGCTTAGATTAAAACGCACAAATCCGCGAGGCATGAACGTCAAAGAAGATTCGAACGCATCTGCTGACAGAGGCCGAGCATCAATAACCTGTAGGTTTAGATTATCGATCATATTTCGTCAAATGAAGGTGGTTTGGCTGCCTACATCCAGAATTCAACTATGAATCGTCTTTCACCTGTGCGCCCTACTACAGACATGCATGCCATCTGAAGGTGCCTGAAAATGAACTTATCGAGACGACATTGCCCACTGATCTATTAACAGGGACGCTGAGAAAACTAAACTGTTTGTGAGATGGGTTAGGTAGGTTCTAATCGTCACAAATTGATCGGCGATAACCTCCTTTGCAATAAGAGCAGGCATCTGTTCCTTTCTTCGAACAGTCTCTGACAGTGTCGCCTCGAGTAGACAAATAAAACACGGATTACTCGATTTTAGTATCTTGAGGTGCTCTCGTATATCCTTTTCCGTCTTGCAGTCTTGGACCCAAGGAACGCTATGGTCGCAATAATCGCAGTAAGGCTTCACGATAAGTGTGGTCTTGCGTTTCGAGTGCCTTTGCTGGGAGTTGGCATTGAGAGCGGCTGCGGCAGGATGTAATGTAGCGGATGGACGAAATCTGCTTGTGAACGGCGTGTTCTTACGTATCTTTTGCGCAGTGAGTGCACCATCGACTTCTTTCCCCAAAAATTCCATTAAACTTAGTACGTCTCCTTCGGATGGTTGATTATCAAAAAATGGCTCTGAGCACTATGGGACTTAACACCTGTGGTCATCTTCCCCCTAGAACTTAGAACTACTTAAACCTAACTAACCTAAGGACATCACACACATCCATGCCCGAGGCAGGATTCGAACCTGTGACCGTAGGGGTCACGCGGTTCCAGACTGAAGCGCCTAGAACTGCACCGCCACAGCGGCCGGCGGTTGATTATCCAACGCCGCAAATACACGCGAGAAAAGAAAATTTTTGGCGTGAGAACCTTGTCATAGACATTTACACCCTCACCTCAGGACTTCAGAGCTTGGACACAGCTACTGCATTCTGTGAAGGTCGCATTAAGACTTTCAGGACGTTAAACTCAAATGGATCACAGTACTCATAAATAGTCTAAGTGGGCCTGTATAATGCGGTTGCGATCTTCTTATCTTGCCTGAAGAATTCGCCTAGTGTCACCGTAGAAGCATACAACTTTCTCTTGATACCCTCTTGGGCATTTAATATTGTGTGTTTCGCATCCTTGAGGTACTCGTCGCAGAGCACTAAGTTCGTGTTATACTCCGAGAGGTGAATGTATAAAGAAAGTGGCCGAGCGGTTCTAGGCGCTACAGTCTGGAACCGCGTGACCGCTACGGCCGCAGGTTCGAATCCTGCCTCGGGCATGGATATGTCTGATGTCCTTAGGTTAGTTAGGTTTAACTAGTTCTAAGTTCTAGGGGACTGATGACCTCAGAAGTTAAGTCCCATAGTGCTCAGAGCCATTTATTTTTGTAAAGAAAGTATCGTCAAGTTCCGAGGAAAATGACAAGTCTTCTTGCAAGCGTTCCTTGCGATATTTAATATCCTCTAACGATATCTCATCTGACAGTTCTTCAGTCACAAATACTAGATGCGTAGTGAGACTTTTCTGACGAGATGATTTTTTTGGAAACATTGTTACTCTTCAAAGGGTATTGTTGTTAGTTTCGGAACAATACGCTAAGCGCGCTGTCAAAATATTTCATTGTTTCGAGCTAGCAAAGATTGACTACGTGAAGCAACTCTGTGCTGTCCAGAGATGCTAGTGCCTACACCATGCTACACTTGACGAACAATATTAAATTAAATACGCTAGAGAAGACACTCCCTAGTGTTTTTCTAACGGCAACAGCAGACTCCACGGATCGTGACTGTTTTCTTCCCAACTGCTAGAGCAGTGGGCAGCGTCAGTCTTCCGTGTAGTGCGCCTGCTCTGCAGAGCACAATTGCATCTTATCTTTTTAATGTTGTAGCGGCTCCGTCCTCCGTCGTTGGCAAAAAGGCGGCAGTGTATGTTCCAGTATTAGCCCACGAGCCTTGTCTCGGCACCAGAAAATGTCGCCATTTCGTTCAGCATGTAAGGAAGTGGAAGCCGATCATTAATACAGTGTTTATTTACATAACTATAACGACAAAACAGTCAATGATATTATATAAACATAGGAACAACGATAAAATAGTGTGTTACATAAACACAGAAACAAAGATTAATGTTCAGCACAACAATATACAAAGTCTTTGATCTACAATATTATATCCGCATATAATTCTGTCATTTCTCAATAGAGCGTTTCGCCTTTTTTACTCATAAATTTGTTTCCATATGATTAGTAACTAAAAATGTGAAGATGTTATTTTTATTAAAGAATATGATTGAGTATAGATTAATTAATAAACGGAGAATTTAAATAAAAGTAAGTAACTTGTTGCTGCTAACGAGAAACGAACCAATAACGTCATGAATGCTGGACAAGTAAGTTATACTTTCAGCTACTTGCAGTAGCGTTAGTTAGTTTAAAATGTTTCTCGCTGATCAGCTCTCGGAAATATTCCAGTCTCTGGAGAGACAATTTTTTAAAAATTGCATCGTAGTGCTTTATGAAAGTTGATGTCCAGACACTGACCTTCAAATCCTTTAAACACGAAATAGCTACCTACAACTGCGTGTCAAGCGCTCTCTTACTCCAACACTAGCAGTATCTCTGGGTCTGCGATATAAAGCCTATCAAAGACATACATCGTTTATAAAATCATATTCGGGTTCCACATACAAATGTGCTCCAGTATACTCCTAACAGTGTAGAAATGACATTAATAAATTCAGCTGTATGAAAAGAAATAATAATAATTCTTTCTAAACTTCCCAAATTTCTCAGAACTGCAGTATTTGCATTCGAAGTTAGGGCATAGGCGATGATTCGTTTGTGGCTAAAATTTATGGTGTATAAATAGTGTTTTCTATGAGCAGAGATATATTGACGCAATTTTCCTTCACATGACGGAAAATTATGAAACCGAAGTGAACTGAACGTAAGTATTCTTTTGAGGAATGACAAGGTACTTAATATGTTTAAATTCGCCGGCAGATCTGTACGCTGGCAGAGTGCAGCTGCAATAGTATAGTCCAGTACGTCTTTAGGCAAAATTTAAAACGGCTCTCGTCTATTACTCATGTCCAGTCGATGAGTACACCACGGAATTTACAATCTGTAGAAAACGGTTAAAAATATGTATCTGGGCTAGGAGAGACGTTATCTCACACAGGAGCCCACATATGATGCACAGAGTTTGGTGAGGACGAGGTTTCGCTATCCATATGGCACATCGACAGAAGCGGTTTATGGGCCTTGATGGTTTCTTTCTTTGCCTCCATCGCAGAGCAAACGGTTTCACAGCCAATTAAGCCAGAGTCAACGTTTGGCAGCTTATTTTCATTCCCGCTTAATTGGCACTGGGCAGGATATTACTCGAGATCCATAAACGGAAAATGTTTCATTTAAAGGAGATGGCAATTTAAATATTGGATGGAACCTATGACCATTATTTCAAACTGAAGCTCTGCTTTGAAGGGATAATACAGACATCTGTTATTCATGAATGTAGAATAATTACCGTTTCGCGGGGTCTGATACGCTGTGGGTACGTGTAATATGTATGGCGTAGCCACGTATTCTGAAGTGAACTCCCTGAGAAAATTTACAGTAAATGTTTGAAATACAAAACACCTGTCTATGTCGTTTAATTTCTTTTCCTTATTTTGTAGCCTCTTAGTTTTACACATTAAGATTTTGTGAGAAATATGCTAGCGATCTATTTAGCTTTCCATCTGTTTATTTTCTGTTTGATCAATCACAGAATTCTGGACGCCCCTTTCTTCAGAAGGAAGTTACTAATTATAATATTTTAGGTATGAGTGCGAGTAATGTTTGTATATTTATCTCGGTATATAAAGTGCACAATATTAATCGATTTGACAGCGAAGCTTAGTAAGGTGAAAGCATTTAAAGAGGTTTGGGTGTTGAAAACTAAATCTAGAAGCACCGTTCACAATATTTGTCATATTCTGATATAATAAAAACGGAATTGGCAACATGAATGTCCTGGATAGATAATTGAATCTTTCGTTTGTAATATGTGTGTTCAAAAAAATGGCTCTGAGCACTATGGGACTCAACTGCTGTGGTCATAAGTCCCCTAGAACTTAGAACTACTTAAACCTAACTAACCTAACGACAACACACAACACCCAGCCATCACGAGGCAGAGAAAATCCCTGACCCCGCCGGGAATCGAACCCGTGAACCCGGGTGTGGGAAGCGAGAACGCTACCGCACGACCACGAGATGCGGGCTATGTGTGTTCCATAAATAAAACTAGGTCAATGGAGATAAAATCATGCGTCTGGATCAAAGTGGTCGACGTGTTGGCGACATAATGTAGAAACAAGACACTTCTCTGCAATGTTTATTGCTTAGTCTGTTCGGTGGCTGTATCGAAATTTCTCAAACCAGTAATGCGTCTTTTCCGTTGAACACGTTCTGATATCTCTTTAATTTACGACTTTCTATTAATTTAAAATTTCATCCGCGAGATCGTCTATATTTATGTGTGTCCCTTTATTACAATTATCCACTGACGCAGAAAACCACAAAACCGAAAAAATAACTAATGTATAGTAATGAAATTTTTGTAATATATTTGTCTAACATATTTAAATTATCAACTGACAGTTAACCCGTTTGTGGGCTGTATAAAAATGATTGATTGAGAATCTGGCAGGGTTGTACAAAATGAAAGTTATTCTGGCGCACAGTACACAATGAAAGTTACCCAGGGATGGGATGCCACAATGAAAGTTAACACTTGGGGTGACTACGTAAAAGTGATGATTTGAATGAGAGTGTAAGCAAAGTGTAGTCCAAGACGTTTGAAATCACACTGTCGGTACAGTAAGAACTTCACCACAGGCTCCCCAGTCTAAGTGAAGTCAGGACAGGTCCCAAGTACCAACCAGAGCTTCGACCATAAGTTGCTACCAGACCGAAGAGCAGAACCCGAGTGCTTCGCACCCCTGCAGATAAAAAAAAAAAAAAACTCCGTTTTCCCGCAAAGCGCGTCAACGATACCGCCATCACCCCATCTTGAGCCAATCACAGGGCTTTAGAGGCGCTAAATCTCAGCTCTGACACGGCAGCACAAACTCATGTCGAACCAGCGCAGGAGTTAAGAAACCTACGTCCCTGGAAAAAAAATAAATAGCCAGTTACTGGCCTTTTTGAGTTTTCTCGGAGGGAGAAGATGTTTTTGTCCAAAGTCGGGTTGCTTCCCACGGCAACAAGTGAACACATACAATCTTAAATAACTTTATCTAAATCGCCTGTGCCTTGAAGCATGTTAGTCCTAGCTATCAGGTGTCATGAAGATTCTATCTCTCAACGTTTCTCAGACGCCAGGGTTTCTTCTACGATAGAGACGGCCGATGGAAGTGGGTCAAGGACGTATTCGCAGTATTGGTGAACACAAATACTTGTAATTTTTTATTATGCGTGGCACAGTACACAATTCCTTGTCTATGACTCCACTGTGTAGACGCGTCCCTTCAGTCCATCGCCCACAGGCCAGCCTTTGGCTGGCGCCAATGCAGGTATAGCGGCATTGTTCTGCTGGAGACATGTCTCAATTAGGCGGTGCTGCGTCTGCCCTGTAAGGCCGTGGGCATGTCTGGTAAGATTTACTGAGGGATGGGATCGCTGCCACTTGCTTTCAACTTCCAACATGCCGTTTCTATGAACTAATAACCATAAAATACCTAATCATGCTTGCACTGTTGTGAAGGGCCAGACGTCAGTTTGTGGGATGAGTCCCATGCTTGTCGCACTTGCTCGGTCAGTATAGTGATGTTAAGTACTGTTTCTGGATAACGCTGGAGTTGTCGTCCAGTGATGTCCAACATGTGCTCGATTGGAGACAGATGTGGTGATAGAGCAGTCCAAGGCAGAGCATGTTGGGTTAGAAAAGCGGTATGTGGGCGAGCGTTATCCTGGTGGAAAACGTGCCCTGGAATGCTGTTCATGTGCGGCAGAACGACAGTTCGAATCACTAGATTGACATTCAGTTTTGCAGTCAAGGTGTGTGGGATAACCACGAGAGTGCTCCTGCTGTTTTACGAAACCGCACCCCATAGCTCCAGAAATAAGTCCAGTGTGTCTAGCACACAGACAGCTCGGTTGCCGGCTCCCGAGTGGCCTCCTCCCTGACCAACACACGGCCATCACACGAACCGAGGCACAACTAGCTTTTATCAGAAAATACAACAGACCTCCACACCGCCCTCCGATGAGCTCTCGCTTGACTCCAGTGGAGTCGAAAATGATGGTGGTTTGGGGTCAGTGGAATGCACGCTACAGGGCGTCCTTCAAATAACCGATCTCTAACAGTTCGTTGTGGCACTGTGGTGACAAATGCTGCCCAAATTGCTGCTTCAGATGCGCCCGGTCTTCTTGCGACTGTACATTATCGTGACCACCACTTCCAAGGTACAGTGGCTAAATTCCTGCCACGCCTTTCAGCAGTACCACAGAAGGACCATCCAGCTTCTAGTAGCCCTGTTACACGATCTCGTTCATACTCAGTGAAGTGTTGATAGTGGCGTCTTTGTCGCCTTAAAAGCATTCTTGACTAATATTGTCTCACCACGTTCAGTCGCAAAGGAAACTAACGCTGACAACCGTTGCAGAATTTATTTAAGGTAAATCTGATTTGCATCCTCATAGAGATGATACTAGCGCCACTCTTATGCGATTGGTGTGAAATTTGTATAGACATATTTAGATGCAGAAACATGCTTACCAACTTACTCCCTTTATGTAGCAAAACTACTGCTTGGTGTTGTGATTTTTTTTTCTGTCAGTGTATTACGTACATTATGTTACCATAAATCTGTTATTGTTCCGATAGTTGCTACTTCCGTTTCTTTGCCGTCATGAATTCTTGCAGTTGAAAATACGGCGTCCAGAATGCCGGTATATTCATCTGGTAATGACGGGTTGTATGCGTGAAACAAATGCGACATAATACTCGGGTGTCAAAAATTAAAAATATAGTCATAAAAACTGTCAACGTATGTCCGTACGATCGTGTTCTGCAGGGAAGATGGCATTCCAGTCTACGGACAAACACGCCTACGATGACGTTAGGGCATCTATTAAGTGGGACTGTGTGTGCCGCTTAGTCTCACATCCATAATCGGTGTGTGTACAGTCACAGAGTGTACAGTATGAAACAGAGAAGACGCCTACTGGACGCCTTGCGGAGGAGGGCCATAGGAAGAATGGTAGCTGGACAGTCGGAAACTGATGTGGCCCGATCTATTACTACGAATCGTTGTGTTGGATCTACGCAAAGCAAGAAAAGCAAAACATTTTATTTACACAGGATTGCAAATCGCTTCGAATCATCGAGACTGCGGACAAGGAGAGTCATCGTCCGATTCTGATTAAACAAGTAAAGCTTAATTATAACTTTCTTGAGCGACTGTAATGACTGTGATATGGCTGCTTATGAATGAGATCATTAATAAAATACTAATAACTGACTTTCCCCCTCACCAGGAATCAGTGTAAACACAATATTAATTAAAATTATAGCATCAATGGAGAACACAAAAGTGTCGCTATATATATATAAGAAGAAAGTAAAAAAAACTAGCAAATTCGGCAAGAAAGAAAACACAGATAATCAAGTTATAGGAGCCACACATATGTATGAAGAGCAGAAGAGAAATATCGTTATTCTTTAGAATAAGGAAATTACTGGACTTTTACTTCTCGAATGAAACGCTGATGACATAGGGAGAAGCAAAGCTTCACACAAAGACTGAAAAACTGAACCGGCAGATGCATGAGGACTGATGGCAACTATCCAGCGAAAAGCTTCTAAACCTATTATCGGGACACTAAAATACATATTGTGTCTGTGTGGACAAAACAGAAACGGTTAAATTAATTATTGCTGTACACAGGCATTTAATCAGTTATTCTTTCGTAATCCCACGCGAATGGAATGTGAATAAAACCCACTGCTCCGAGGTGTCAAAAGTCGAGGGATACCTCCTGCTGCCATGTCGTTCTTTTTTCCCAGCGTAGTTCAGCAGCTCGGTGTGGCATGAACAAGTTGCTGGGAGTCCACTGGAGAAATATTAAGCCATGTTGCCTCTATAGCCATCCACAAATGCAAAATTGATGCAAATGGAGGATTTTCTGTACGAATTAACCTCGCGATTATTTGTTACAGATGTTTGACGGGATTCATGTCGGACAATGCGGGTGGCCAAATTATTCCCTCGAACTATCCAGAATTATCTTCAAACCAGCCGAGAACTATTTGGGAACATGACGTCCATGAATGACTGCAAACGATTTCCAAGTAACCGAACGTAACCATTTGCAACCAATGATGGATTCAAATATAAACTATTAAAAACAGTCTTGATCACGATTTATTTACCAAGGTGACCGGTTTCGACGACTACTGTGGTCAGATCATTGAGTAGGAACCTCTTTCTGTTGGAGATTCTCCAACAGAAAGAGGTTCCTACTCAATGGTTTGAAGATGACCACAGGAGTGGTCGAAACCGGTCCCCTTGGTAAATAAATCGTGATCAAGACTGTTTTTAATAGTATATATTTGTAGACATTGATCACTGCCTTTCCCGTAATGTATTCAAAAGTAATGATAGATTCACCTGGACCAGAGGACCCAGTTCATTCCATACAAACATAGCTCACACCATTATGGAGCCACCACCAGCTTAAGCCACCACCATCTTATACAGTGTGCTATTGACAAACTCGATCTGTGGCTTCGTGGGATACGTGACACATTCGAACGTCACTATCATCTCTTACCAAGCGAAATCCGGACTCATCTGATCAGGCCATCGTTTTCTAGTCGTCAAGAATCAGCCGAGAGGGGCTCTGCAGGCGATGTCGTTCTGCTAGCTAAGCACTTGCCTTGGTTGTACAGAACCCGATTCATCAGTGAACATAACCCAACTCCATTCATCAGCAGTGCATGCTTCCCGTCGCGATACCATTCCAAATGTAGCCGCCTGTGTTGCAGTGCTAACAACAGCTTACACATGTAGCAGTAATTCCGTAGTCTGACTGCTGCTAGTTTCCAGTGGTGCGGGATGACACAAAGTTGGTGCACAACATGGCGACCCTCCCACGTACAATACCATATTTTAGTGCTTATGTTATTCCGAATTACGATGCAAAGTTCCTTTAAACGTGCATGCACGTCCAAAGGAAGGAACACCACGGTGACTACAACCGTAGGAAATACATTAAATGTATTCGCAATTGCGAATATGGACAACCGTTAGTTGTAGACTGGAATGAAGACAATGAAAATTTCTGACGGATGGAACTCGAACCCGGATTAATCGCTTGTTGCGAGCGGTCGCGTTACCGTTTGGCTATCCATGCACGAGTCACGGCCTGATCCAAACTCACACATGCCGTCAAGCAAACCTAATATATATATATATATATATATATATATATATATATATATATATATATATATATATATATATATATATATATATCCTCCTGGAAATGGAAAAAAGAACACATTGACACCGGTGTGTCAGACCCACCATACTTGCTCCGGACACTGCGAGAGGGCTGTACAAGCAATGATCACACGCACGGCACAGCGGACACACCAGGAACCGCGGTGTTGGCCGTCGAATGGCGCTAGCTGCGCAGCATTTGTGCACCGCCGCCGTCAGTGTCAGCCAGTTTGCCCTGGCATACGGAGCTCCATCGCAGTCTTTAACACTGGTAGCATGCCGCGACAGCGTGGACGTGAACCGTATGTGCAGTTGACGGACTTTGAGCGAGGGCGTATAGTGGGCATGCGGGAGGCCGGGTGGACGTACCGCCGAATTGCTCAACACGTGGGGCGTGAGGTCTCCACAGTACATCGATGTTGTCGCCAGTGGTCGGCGGAAGGTGCACGTGCCCGTCGACCTGGGACCGGACCGCAGCGACGCACGGATGCACGCCAAGACCGTACGATCCTACGCAGTGCCGTAGGGGACCGCACCGCCACTTCCCAGCAAATTAGGGACACTGTTGCTCCTGGGGTATCGGCGAGGACCATTCGCAACCGTCTCCATGAAGCTGGGCTACGGTCCCGCACACCGTTAGGCCGTCTTCCGCTCACGCCCCAACATCGTGCAGCCCGCCTCCAGTGGTGTCGCGACAGGCGTGAATGGAGGGACGAATGGAGACGTGTCGTCTTCTGCGATGAGAGTCGCTTCTGCCTTGGTGCGAATGATGGTCGTATGCGTGTTTGGCGCCGTGCAGGTGAGCGCCACAATCAGGACTGCATACGACCGGGGCACACAGGGCCAACACCCGGCATCATGGTGTGGGGAGCGATCTCCTACACTGGCCGTACACCACTGGTGATCGTCGAGGGGACACTGAATAGTGCACGGTACATCCAAACCGTCATCGAACCCATCGTTCTACCATTCCTAGACCGGCAAGGGAACTTGCTGTTCCAACAGGACAATGCACGTCCGCATGTATCCCGTGCCACCCAACGTGCTCTAGAAGGTGTAAGTCAACTACCCTGGCCAGCAAGATCTCCGGATCTGTCCCCCATTGAGCATGTTTGGCACTGGATGAAGCGTCGTCTCACGCGGTCTGCACGTCCAGCACGAACGCTGGTCCAACTGAGGCGCCAGGTGGAAATGGCATGGCAAGCCGTTCCACAGGACTACATCCAGCATCTCTACGATCGTCTCCATGGGAGAATAGCAGCCTGCATTGCTGCGAAACGTGGATATACACTGTACTAGTGCCGACATTGTGCATGCTCTGTTGCCTGTGTCTATGTGCCTGTGGTTCTGTCAGTGTGATCATGTGATGTATCTGACCCCACGAATGTGTCAATAAAGTTTCCCCTTCCTGGGACAATGAATTCACGGTGTTCTTATTTCAATTTCCAGGAGTGTATATTACTGCACAGGTGAGAAGACATTTTACTTGAAAGTAGCTCGCTCTGTGTCGGCTGATAAATACCGTATTGCAGCACCTGCGTTATTCCAAATTACGATGGGATCCGCCGACATCGGGCACACGACTTTCACGTAAAATGACTCACCTGTACGGGAATATATGTTATGGATTTATGGGCATAGACTGAGACGCACGGTTGACGACATGCGAAATTTTTGGTCTAACCGTGTCTCGTGCATGGATAGCCAAATGGTAAGGCGACCGCTCGCCATACGAGTTCGAATTCCGGTCCGGCAGAAATTTTCGTTGTCAAACCGTTCTATAACTAAAACTTCCTGGCAGATTAAAACTGTGTCCCGGACCGAGACTCGAAGTCGGCACCTTTGCCTTTTGCGGTCAGTGCGCTACCAACTGAGCTACCCAAGCATGACTCATGCCCCTCCTCACAACTTTAATTCCGCCTGCGAGACTCGGTCGTGCACACAATTTTAATCTGCCAGGAAGTTTCATATCAGCGCACACTCCGCTGCAGAGTGAAAATTTCATTCTGGAAACATCCCCTAAGCTGTGGATAAGCCATGTTTCCACAATATCATTTCTTCCAGGAGTACTAGCTCTGCAAGGTATGCAGAAGAGCTTCTGTGAAGTTTGGAAGGTAGGAGACGAGGTACTGGCGGAATTAAAGCTGTGAGGACGGGGCGTGAGTCGTGCTTGGGTAGCTCAGTTGGTAAAGCACTTGCCCGCGAAGGGCAAAAGTCTGGAGCTCGAGTCTCGGTCCGGCACACAGTTTTCATCTACCTGGAAGTTTCACGTCAGTGCACACTTCGCTGCAGAGTGAAAATTTCATTTCGTTCTTTAACTGATGGTTGTCCATTTTCGCAGTTGCGAACATGTTTTATGTATCCTCTCTTGTGGTCTTCAGACGTGGTCGACTGGAATCATGTCGAGTATGCCTGCTCTCACATTCCCACACAGTCAAACATCGGGCCACTGTTAAATCTGAATGCGCCATAAAACTAGAAACTGAACGGTTCTGCCAGCTGGTCTACAATGAGGCTCCTTTCAGAGGTGGTGATGACGTTATTTCCTACTCTTCCGAGTACACCGCAACTCCGTGTCCTTCACAGTGATTGTTGTGGCTTGGCAAGACAGCCAAGCCACTATGAGGAAGCCGAAAGACACGCGTTTAAGCTCACGCAGGCTGGCGTGAGGTCTGGAACAGGACAAGGAATTTATAGTAGCAAAGAACGTACGTAACTACTGGAATACTTAACTTTAATTCATAGTTGGTGAACATCGCTCTTGACGGTACATGTTTTACAGCATCAATAGTAACGGGTAATGGCGCCTTGCTAGGTCGTAGCAAATGACGTAGCTGAAGGCTATGCTAACTATCGTCTCGGCAAATGAGAGCGTAATTTGTCAGTGAACCATCGCTAGCAAAGTCGGCTGTACAACTGGGGCGAGTGCTAGGCAGTCTCTCTAGACCTGCCGTTTGGCGGCGCTCGGTCTGCAATCACGGATAGTGGCGACACGCGGGTCCGACGTATACTAACGGACCGCGGCCGATTTAAAGGCTACCACCTAGCAAGTGTGGTGTCTGGCGGTGACACCACAGTGATCACTCAACATCTGACGCTCTTCACGTCCCTTAACACTCTTCCAGGCCTGGTAACAACACTAAGCGTGAACACCACTAATGAACTCTGGTGGCTGTTCCACCTATCACACAACAGTGCAGCTTTGAACATTTACATATCCACCGATATGTAAGAAGTGATACTGGCATCCTCCTACCTGCTTCACTTCTTCATCAGGTAGTAGAAATAAGTACTTCCCACAATTTATTGTCGTCGATATAGTCAAAGTCTTTGGCATAATCAGAGCAGAGATACATATAGCTGGACTTATATTGTCTTTTCCATAATCCACCGAATGGTGGCACCTAGATCTTTGGTTTCTCTTCCTTTACGAAATCCAGTTTGTTCTTCCGTAAAGCGAGAACTACGAAAAAACGAGCTGGATATCGCAAGGGAAAGGAACCAGAGATCAAATTGCAAACAGTCGGTGGATTATGGAAAAGGCATGAGAATTCCGGAAAGACGTGAAATTTTGCTCTGTTAATTATGCCGAAGCCTTCCATGGCTCGATCACAACAAATCATGGGAAGTGCTCAAAACTATGGGAGCACCAGATCACCTCTTTCACCTCATACTCTGACCAAGAAGCCACGGCGAGAATTATGTATGGACAACTAAATGGATCATGATTCAAGAAGAGGTGCGGCAAAGCTGCATATTGTCACCTTACTTATTCAGTCTGTTATGAGGAATGCTGGGATAGGTGAAGAACAAACTGGAATTAAGGTAGCTGGGATAAATATAAACAACCTTAGATACGCAGATGATACTATACTCTTGGCAAAAAGTGAACAAGAATTAAAGACACTCTTGCTAAAGCTAAGAGAAGAAAAAGAAAAACCTTGTCTTAAGCTGTTAAAAAATCGAAAATTATGGCAAATACACCATCATTTCATGGCATATAGGGGAAGAAACAGTGGAGGTAGTGTCTACGTTCAATTATCTCTGTTCCCAGATTTCTGCTCATGGTGACTGCAGCCACGAAACCAGGAGACGCTTGCTGCTCGGTAAAAAGGCAATGTCAATCTTTGACAAGTATTTATGGAGTCGGAATATAACTTTAGCAACATAGGTCCGTATTGTAAGGGCTATGGTCTTTCCGATTGTGATGTATGGATGTGAGACCTGGACCGGTATAAAGGCGGAACGGCGAAGAATAGAACTGTGGTGTCGCAGGAAACTTCTTAAAATCTCATGGACTGCAAGGAGAACGAATAACTCAGTATCAGAGCAAATAAAACCAGAATGTTCCCTGGGATGTCTGATACTAACACGAAAGCTGAGCTACTTTAGATACGTGATCAGAAGACATGTTTCACTGGGAAAAAAACACTAATGGTGGAGAAGATCGAAGGCACTGGAAGAAGAGGATGAGATAGCTCGATGGCATCACAGAAGTAATGTGTTCCAACCTGGGAAGCTTACGGGAGAAAGAGCTGAAGAAATTGGTGTGCCTTGGTTCATAGGGTCCCGGAGAGTCGGAGCCGGCTAAACGAATAAAGAGAGATAGAAGTAAGTAAAATTGTTTTTAATTCTTAATCAGTCCAGGTTCTTTAGCAGACCAAAGATACTGGAGAGACTCAGCATAGACATTCTGCTTTCGTCATAGCATTGTTAAGCCGATACGCGAGCGCCACAGAAACCCTAATCGTGCTAAACTAGATCAAATTAGAAAACTCATGATATGGCATGTGAACTTTCTCTGCCTCATTTCCAATGTTCGCCTTGAAATGGAATTAACGACCCGTTTACACGACGAAAACAAGTTATTTTTACCCGTATTACAGTTATCAGTGACAAGAACTGCTATATGTAAGTTATACGTTCTGCTGCCGTCATAGTAAGTTATAGTTCGAAGAACTCTAAAGAGTAGTTCTATGTAGTGCCTAAAGTAAATTTCGCTCGTTAAAATACATCGCAAACAGATAATATGAAGATGGCAAAGTTTGTAAGTGGCAGCTACAACATAAATAAAGTGTTACTGTTACTGATAGTCATTATAGGCTACTCGCAAAACAACATATTTGTTAATTAATAACAGAGAACTACAAAATTCATATTATAGAGGTTAGTCATGCTGGTAGAAATACGGAAACCGCGATACATACAAAAAGAGTTGGCAAAGTTTGTTCCAAACCAAATATTAGCGAACAAGGTGGCGCACTGGACTCGCATGCGGACGAAGGTTCAAACCCGCGCCCGGTCATCTTGTTTAGTTTTTCCGTAATTTCCCTAAACGGCTTGAGGCAAATGCCGGGAAGGTTCCTTTGAAAGGGCACGGCCGACTTCCTTCCCCATTCTTCCATCCGGTAAGACCGATGACCTCGCTGTTTGGTCCAAATCAACCAGCCAATTAAACCAAATATTGTTCGTTAAGCTGGAGAACCAAAGTTGTGCAAAAGCAGAAAATTATATGCCGACTTCTCCTTACTGCACCGATAGCAATAAAACTCTACAAAAGTGCTCTGTGGACAATTTTACGTATTACTAATCATCGCACCACGGCTTAACCTACATCGAAAACTGAAATACTTGAAGGTTGACTTTCAGCGCTCAGCAGTAAAGAAAACAAGTCATAGAATGACGTGCTTACGAATGACGAAATAATTTTTCTCGTTATATGAGTTCGACGCATGTCACTCGGTGCCTTTCTTTAAACACATACGTATGTGGAATTGTTCGAAACATTGTGCTTGCTTTAGTTTACCGGGCAGAGTAGAATAACTGCGTGCCCGGAAACAGCGTCACTAGAGGCCGGTTACCGGCAGAAATAATTTCGTACGACAGGCCAGTGTACTGCAATAGTTAGTCGTCCACAGTGCCGCGCAAACTTGGTAAAGCATTTATACACTCCTGGAAATGGAAAAAAGAACACATTGACACCGGTGTGTCAGACCCACCATACTTGCTCCGGACACTACGAGAGGGCTGTACAAGCAATGATCACACGCACGGCACAGCGGACACACCAGGAACCGCGGTGTTGGCCATCGAATGGCGCTAGCTGCGCAGCATTTGTGCACCGCCGCCGTCAGTGTCAGCCAGTTTGCCGTGGCATACGGAGCTCCATCGCAGTCTTTAACACTGGTAGCATGCCGCGACAGCGTGGACGTGAACCGTATGTGCAGTTGACGGACTTTGAGCGAGGGCGTATAGTGGGCATGCGGGAGGCCGGGTGGACGTACCGCCGAATTGCTCAACACGTGGGGCGTGAGGTCTCCACAGTACATCGATGTTGTCGCCAGTGGTCGGCGGAAGGTGCACGTGCCCGTCGACCTGGGACCGGACCGCAGCGACGCACGGATGCACGCCAAGACCGTACGATCCTACGCAGTGCCGTAGGGGACCGCACCGCCACTTCCCAGCAAATTAGGGACACTGTTGCTCCTGGGGTATCGGCGAGGACCATTCGCAACCGTCTCCATGAAGCTGGGCTACGGTCCCGCACACCGTTAGGCCGTCTTCCGCTCACGCCCCAACATCGTGCAGCCCGCCTCCAGTGGTGTCGCGACAGGCGTGAATGGAGGGACGAATGGAGACGTGTCGTCTTCAGCGATGAGAGTCGCTTCTGCCTTGGTGCCAATGATGGTCGTATGCGTGTTTGGCGCCGTGCAGGTGAGCGCCACAATCAGGACTGCATACGACCGAGGCACACAGGCCCAACACCCGGCATCATGGCGTGGGGAGCGATCTCCTACACTGGCCGTACACCACTGGTGATCGTCGAGGGGACACTGAATAGTGCACGGTACATCCAAACCGTCATCGAACCCATCGTTCTACCATTCCTAGACCGGCAAGGGAACTTGCTGTTCCAACAGGACAATGCACGTCCGCATGTATCCCGTGCCACCCAACGTGCTCTAGAAGGTGTAAGTCAACTACCCTGGCCAGCAAGATCTCCGGATCTGTCCCCCATTGAGCATGTTTGGGACTGGATGAAGCGTCGTCTCACGCGGTCTGCACGTCCAGCACGAACGCTGGTCCAACTGAGGCGCCAGGTGGAAATGGCATGGCAAGCCGTTCCACAGGACTACATCCAGCATCTCTACGATCGTCTACATGGGAGAGTAGCAGCCTGCATTGCTGCGAAAGGTGGATATACACTATACTAGTGCCGACATTGTGCATGCTCTGTTGCCTGTGTCAATGTGCCTGTGGTTCTGTCAGTGTGATCATGTGATGTATCTGACCCCAGGAATGTGTCAATAAAGTTTCCCCTTCCTGGGACAATGAATTCACGGTGTTCTTATTTCAATTTCCAGGAGTGTATGTGGCCAGTTTATTTCCTCCATGCTTCATATGCTCTGCCTCGTACTGAAAAATATCCACATCGCTGACGTCTGTCGAAGCCGTGTTGTGAGAGTAAAGCCGCTGATCCGGGATGAACCGGTACAGCGGCATCCGCTTCGCTGTGTGACGGCAGATACATAGTCGCAGAGCGTGCGTTCAAGGCCCCAGCGGTAGCTGCGTCCTATTCGCGAGCAGAGATGCTAACGAGAAAGTCTCTGACGACCTCTTACGTCTGCGGAACTTCAGACAGAACCACCTGAACTTTGCCTCAAAGTATTCATGAGATCGCGCGTGCCTGAAATCTTGCACACAGAACGCAGTTCACTAAATAAATTAAAGCGGTGCGTATGAGATCGCTAACTGCGTTCGGAGTTACTAAGGCGAAGAGCGCTCAGCGCGGATGCGACCGGCTCGAATTACGAGGCAGACATTGTACTCTAATTACTGAAGAGATTTAGTAATACTTTACAAGTTACATGATGCCTGTCTAACGGCTTCCAGGGACAACAAATATTTGATTTTCAGTAGTTGTTGACCAAATTTCATCATCTTCGCTTCTCCTCTAGCCGACATCTGGTCGGGTTGGAGTATCAATGATACTTCGTCACTTTACTCGGTCTTTCCACCATTCTTCTTCCACAATTTGGTTCCATAGCAGGTTTCTGCTCCTTAGACTCATCTTTATTGTATCAATCCATCTTGGTCTTCCTCCTGATCTCTTGTCCTCAGTCTTGAACTCCATCATTCTTCTTGGTATTCTTCCCTCTCCCATTCTCTTCACATGCCCAAACCATTTTAAATCTATTCTTTTCAATTTTCTCAGTCAATTTCTCCACTCCACTGTCGTTCCTAATATCTTCATTTTTCACTCTGTCTCTCCTCGTCTTCCCTAGTAAACTTCTCAGACACTTCATTTCACTGGATTGTGTGCTACTCACCTCTCTTCTAGTTCTAGTCCTAGTATGGATGTGGAGTAAGTCTTGTATAGCACCAGCTTGCACCTCATTGGCACTTCCCTTCCCCACACCAAGCCCCTCACATACTGCTAAAATGTACTACTCTGTTGTATTCTTTTGCTAATTTTTGTCTCCAAACGAGAATTCCCCATTAATACACTTCCCAAATGTTTAAAGTTGTCTACTATTTGAATATCCAGTCCTTTAATATGAATTTGTCCCTTTCCCTCTCTATCCCCTCTGGTTACCATCATGGTCTTGCTTTTTTCCACACTAAATTTCATTCCATATTTCTCGACCTTAGCCTTTAGGATGTCCTTACTGCTTGTTCCCCACACCACAATATCATCATCAGATATTAACAGCTGTTAATTTCTCGCCGATGCCTCTCCACAAAATGAGGAAAAGGAAAACGTTTATCGTTTACTACATTTTCGCTGCTCACGGAGTCAAACTTCAGCGTTAGCCACGACGTCTTAGATTACTACTACCCTACTTCTGACGCTATTCGCAGCTCAGATGCAGACACACCCAGATAGACCACGGAATGCAGCTGAAAAATTATATCGTTGTGTGGCACATATCTCAGGAGATATGACGTCATAAATGTTGGAGTGCTCAGAAACTATATTTGGTCTGGAATAGAGCGCAAATTACCCAGACGATTTTCATCCAGTGTGTCATAATGAGAGCATTTAGGAGCTTCCAACAATCTCCAAGCATGACTTCAATTCTTTCCTGAATTTTATTCGCTTACGTGATTCAACTCAAATATTTAACACATTACCTCCTTTGTAAAGTAGTGTTTTGTACATGGTAGTTCGAGTCTTTAAAGAATCAGGGCTTACTGATACTTAAAGACTTAAGAACAGAATTAAAATTACGTGAACATGCTCCACAGCCACGTACAACTTTCCTGAAGGACGTCGTGTTAGCTTTACTATGAGACTGATTATTCGTAAGGGTCAACAATGGAAAGTCCAGTATGGAATAAGGACAATATTATGAAAAGAATAGATTGCTACTTACCACAGAGAAGAGACGCGGATTGGCAGACAGTCGTAACGAAAAGTCTGCTATAGGCCTCACATATCAGCTTTCGGCCAAACAGTCTTCTGTGACTAAAGACAGTGTTGATGTGTGCGTGAGTTGTGCTTGTGTGGATGTACATGTTTCGGTCAACAACTACAATGTATGGGAGTCTTCTCGTTGCGTGTCTGCAATTCAACGTCATCTCTACATAGTGAATAACAATTTGTCCTTTTCGTATTATTGAGAACATCCGATACTTCAGTTTCGTCTGTGTGGCCTTTATCAAGTAGAATCCTGCAAAAATTATGCTTCAACACTCTAAAAGAAATCTGACATTGGTATACAGTCCAACTAAAAAAAGAAAAGAAAAAGACTGACACGATATACCATGAAGGAATTATCCCAATGGAAAGGAAATCGGTAGATGTGATGCACATGTACAAAGAAAAAAGATTACTATATCAGAAAACTGGATGATTTATTCAAGACAAAGGGCTTCACGAATTGAGCAAGTTAATAGCGGGTTGGTCCACATCAGGCCTGTATGCACACAATTACTCGGCTTGACGTTCACTGAAAGAGCTGTTGGATGCTCTTCTGAGAGATACCGTGCCAAATTCTGTCCAATCCCGAGCTGCTTGGAGAATTCTGCCCATAATGCTCCAAATGTTCTCAGTTGGGCAGAGATCCTTCGACCTTGCCGGTCGAGTGGGGTTTGACAAGTAAAAAAGACAAACGGTAGAATCTGTCGCAGTGTGCGTGCGAACACAGTGTCTCTGAAATGTAAGCCCTGGGTGGCTTGCCATGAAGGGCAAGAAAACGCGGCGTATAATATCGTCGACGGACCACTGTGCTGTAAGGGTGCCGCGGATAACAACCTAATGGGTCCTGCTATGAAATGTAATGACACTCTGGACCATCATTCCTAGTTCCAGGTCCGTATGGCGGGCGATATGAATTTGGTATCCCACCGCCTCCGGAGCGTTTCTAGACACGCCTTCGGCATGGAGAGTCATTCAGTGGAGTAGAACTTTCAGTGATGAGTCCCGCTTCAAACAACCTCGATGACACACGGAGATGCCCCAGACAGCAGTGAGGTACCATCCCGAGTGTGACCCACACTTTCCTAGAATTCTCCCAAGAACGCGATGTCTACTCGATCCATTTCATGCACCTTTTATGCTTAGTATCTAGCGACGTGGCTGCGTAAAGAAGCCGCGCGGAGTGGCCGCTTGGTTTCTGGCGCCATGTCACGGGTTGCGCGGCCCCTCCCGCCGCAGGTTAGAGTCCTCCCACCGGCTAAATGATTCAAATAGCTCTAAGCACTATGGGACTTAACATCTGATGTCGGCCGGCCGGTGTGGCGATGCGGTTCTAGGCGCTTCAGTCTAGAACCGCGTGACGCTACGGTCGCAGGTTCGAATCCTGCCTTGGGCATGGATGTGTGTGATGTCCTTAGGTTAATTAGGTTTAAGTAGTTCTAAGTTCTAGGGGACTGATGACTACAGATGTTAAGTTCCATAGTGCTCAGAGCCATTTTTTGAACCATCTGAGGTCATCACTCCCCTAGACTTAGAACTACTTAAATCTAACTAACCTAAGGACATAACACACACCCATGCCCGTGGCAGCTTTCGAACCTGCGACCGTAGCAGCCGCGAGGTTCCGAAGCCCTCTCTCCGGCATGTGTGTGTGTGTGTCGTTCCTAGCGTAAGTTAGTTTAAGCTACTTTAAGTAATGTGTACGTCAATGGACCGAGCACCTCAGCAATTTGCTCCTTTAGAAACTCTCACACATTTGAACAATTTTTTATGTAAAAAAAGAGCGTCTGACTTGCAATCAGTTTAAACTTTTATCATAATTACGTCCATCATATTTGAACTAAATGATATCCATTCATTGTGTAAGTAGGCGAGACTTTGAGGATGCAACCCTTGCCTGTTGGATACCACCGGTGAGGAGCTTTTCAAAAAATGGTTCAAATGGCTCTGAGCACTATGGGACTCAACTTCTGAGGCCATTAGTCCCCTAGAACTTAGAAATAGTTAAACCTAACTAACCTAAGGACATCACACACATCCATGCCCGAGGCAGGATTCGAACCTGCGACCGTAGCAGCCGCGCGGTTCCGGACTGAGCGCCTAGAACCGCTAGACCACCGCGGCCGGCGAGGAGCTTTTTCCACAGCTTTTAGTACCCGCAGGGCTGTCTGAGAAAAAAACTGCTAGAGGCTACATCAGGGCTAGCGGCAGTTTCTGTTTACAGTTCACGGTATTCGAACGAAGAAATGCAGATAAGGAATCTTTCAGAGTTTCACAAGTCGTGAGTGTGTTAGAAAAGCTTCAGGAACTTTCTTGTATCTGTTCTAACGTCGCGTGCTTCAACACACACCTCATACTTAAAGGGGGGGGGGGGGGCAGTCGTCCTATCTCCCTATCCCGCTGTTACAGCACTGCAGTATACGAGCACGAGCAGTAGACGGTTTAAAGGACAAACGACATAATCGGCCGCTTGTGCCGCCAATCTGAGAGAAGCGCCGGAAGTGCCCAAGTGCAAAACTTAGATACAAGGTCAGAAACAGTGGCGATAAGACACTAGCGAAAGAATGCGACACTACTCGTGGAAGCGAAAACATTACGGTAAACGAACCGTTCGCGAGATAATTTCGAAAGTGTAGTTATTAGCCGCAACTGTCTTTAGTTATCAAATAATTTACTACTCAGAACAAAAGTATTTGAATGGAAAATGGTCTGTTAGTTCCCCATGTAATTAGGTTATATTTTCACCGAAGGCTTACTTCAACAATAACTACAATACTATTTCGGCAAGTTACGTGCTAGAAATTACTGTAAAATGGGACATGTAAAAGAAGGAGTTCAACACAGCATATTTTTTGTTGATTGTATTTTGGACTTCAAGCTGTCATTCGCACGGAATGATAATTATGTTTTTGTTTCCTTAAATAAGTTTTTCATCTTTTCCGATATTTTGCCTGTGTTGGTGGTGTAACGTAGGAAGATACATTTCTAATTTTTTATTATCTTTTTAATGTTGTTTCTTTATGTACGCCATCTGTTTTAGGTTTTTATGCTGTTCATATAGTACTTCCGCTATTTTGGGAATGAAGTCATTTCGTTGCGCTACGTATTTCGTGTTTATATTCAGTTTTGTGTAGACTTATTATCGAGAAATAAATTTAAAATTCTATAAATCATTGATATGATGTATACGAGTTGGGTGACAAGAATTTTTATTTATGATAATGTCAGTCGTGATAGCTTTTCTATGTATTTCGAATTGGTGATGGCTGTCGATATTGCTAATTTTTAGATTAAAAAGTTTATCTATTTGTTATGTTCTATTTACATTCTAAATTTTATGCTAAGGTGCAAATTGTTTAGTTGCTGATGGAACATTTGCATGTATTGGTGGTCTTCACCTACTAGTTACTGTGTACCATCAACATATCTGTGGCAATAGATAACTTTGCTTAGAACTGGCCAATCTGAATTGTAAAGTTTCTCTGCCAGAGTATTATTAAGTATGTCTGCTATATTGCCTCCGATACCATTTCCCATAGCAACTATCAGATACCTTACAATTTTACTGAAAGTACCTAGAAGATACACATTGAACATTTTGTAGAAAATGGAAGTTTACACTCATACAGAAAAATACCAAGAGAGCATCCTCAATGAACAAACAGATTTTTGAACATAAAAAGTACCTCGAAAATGTTATTGACATTTTTAAAAATGGGAAAATTATCGCGATAAACAAAACAACAAAAATTTATCATTTACGTAAAAACCACAAAAATACTATCTCTGAAAAATTAAAGGTAGTTATTGACTTTCCGAGAAACAGAAATTCCATTGTAAACATATAACATCGCTGGAACCGAAGCTGTCAGAAAAGCTGAAAAAAATAGCTTTATAAAATCACGCAAATAAAAAGTTAACATATAAATAACGTGATAGTATTATAACAAAGGGACAACCGGCATTTACCTTCCAAGATGCCATATGGACCACGTCATGCAAAACTAAGATGTAATCATATGTAGACATAGACTAGCTTAGACGTAAGGGACAGTATTGTAACTATTACGCCATATTCATATGTACACTTGATAATGGCAAGTCGCCGAAACGAGCTCATCGTGTAACTTCTATCACTATGAGTAAATAAATAAGTAGAGCAGCAACAACTTGTACTTAAGAGTATGTAGTTCTTAGTCCTCACGAAAACTACGAGTCCACTGGAAAAAAAGTTCAAATTTGTGTGAATTCCAAAGGGGCAAAAATGCTGAGGTCATCAGTCCCTAGACTTACACACTACTTAAACTAACTTATGCTAAGAACAACACATGAGAGGTTCCATGCCTTCTTTTGGATGTCTCCTCTCATTTTCATCAATTTTATTAATGTTCTATGTCATTGCACGGTAGTAACAGACCGAGTAAGGTTATTGTAATGAAAGTATTTGTACTGAGAGCTCAAAAAGTACTTTTCACTTGATTCATAAACATGTTGTTTTACTTCTCTGGGTGGCCTGTGCGAGGCGAGCATCGGAGGATGCGGCACACTGCGTTTGCGATTGGGGGTTGCACTTTCCTGAATTCTGAGGGGTTCGTACAATAGGCTTAAGCGCCTGGCTGAACGACTGACGTCGGTCGAGTTTCGCCTATAGTATGCAGGGCGAAACGACCTGAAAGACGTCTGAGTGTCGTCGCAGTTTATGTGTTTACCATTCCGGCGCATCTGGAACGAAGATTCCTGGTACTGACTGATTGCATTGTCCTCTTCATTCTGCGAATACTTGTGAACTGTGCCCTGCTGGGTGCGACTGTCTGGCGCCGGATGGCCGGTGGTCTAGGTAGGTTGTTTTCGTAGCCGGTCAAACGGCAAGTGCAGTGCCCTCAGATGAGTAGCAGAGGCATGATTGGTCAACTTAAACTGAGGCTAGTTGGCGTCATAAAACCCTGCTCGAAATTGGAGGGAACGGTCGCTATTGGCGCGAATGATGCTCTGAGACAGTGTGGAGGAATTTGGAATCAGAACTGAATGCTGATTCGCCGTTTTCGAGGAGAGTACGGAGTAGAGCAATGTTGGCTTCGCTCTTGCGTTGCAAGGGCAGGGGATTCGGGATATGATCTTCGTTGGAGTCAGACTGTCCTGCGACTTGGTCGCTCGTTTTCGGAGGAACTTCGAATTCTCTGACAGCCTTCGCGGCCAGGGGTTGAAAGCAGCGTTGCTGCATGGCAGAAGTCGGCGCCGACATGCAGCCGACGACGTGCAGCAGATTTCAGTACTGGTACAGTATTTTGCGGCTCCGGCATTGTAGGACCTTATCAATTTTATACTGAATCCCTCTGCAGCACGTGTGCTCGCTTTGCTACAAGTCCACCTTGCTTGTTTCTCCATGTGATCCCATTTGAGCTTTCACTACTAATTGCGATACTGCTTTATAGTCGGGAGATTAATATTCGATTCATAAGGGCCTCCAGTCATTATCGTAAATCTATTGCATCATAGAGAGTAGGAGCCCCTTGTTCTCGAACCAACTCTTATTCTCATAATATTTCAGTATACCCTGTGCTTTAACCTACTGTGTGTGTCGACAGTCATGTGCATTTATGTTCTGATATATGATAAATCTCATTGTAATATTTAATCCGCATATAATTTCGTAGATATAGGCAGAATCTCATTTCCCGTTGTTTATTATGATAAAGTTCTCTTTCTTTTGAGTAGATTACGATTTTTATTAAATTATTTTGAGTGTGCACTCCTTATTTTACCAACTAGCAGGGTCCACCACCATTTCCTTCCGCTACCGTTGTGGGCATAATTAATAAGCTGGTAGATAAGGAGGAGGTCTAGTGCATACCTAGCTCTCATGCAAAATTCGCCTGAATTAAAGAGGTACAAACTCTTCTCCACCTCGGCGCCTCGCACGCACACTTCCATGCTCAAAGGAGGACTCGATTCACTGGAAAGGTAATTTCTTTTACTAAAAGGTTTTAAAAATCTTAGGAATTACTTTAAATGGAAATGAATTATTTCCTCTTTTAACATTTAGCACTGGAATATGGTTCAGAAATATAGGAGTTTATCCGTTACAGAGGAATGATTATTGTAACATCAGATTTAGATATTGTTTTAAAGGTCTTCCTCGGAGACTTGGAAGGCAAATTATGTGTGTGGGTGGGGAAGGGGGGCACCAAGTGAGCCATTTATGGGGGAAAATGTTCCTAAACCAGTCATGAGTATCAGCGTACTCTTCTATACCACAGACGGAAATACAGGTCACGTCGAGATGCTAGTCTATGCTCTTCTGATACGTGGAAGTCATGCAGCAACGGCAGTTGCTGGCAAGTCTTCCTCGATGAGCGGAGACAACGGCGTTGGGGTCTGGTAAACATCTGAGTGGGCTTGGATTGTGTCTCCTGAATATGTGGAATATCAGGAGTCAGCCACTTACCTGACTCCAAATAACAAAGCATTGATGTATCTGAAATAATCTTATGGGACATATTTGTACAAAACAAATCAGTCCACGGGGCACCATTTTAAAACTGTACTTCGTTAGCCCTCAAAATTTCAGCAGTGGCGAGCCGAGGATGAAGCAACGACATCTGTTCTAGATGCGCTTCGAAATGGCCCATGCGGGGAATTAGTAGTGCTCAATAAAAACGGTTTTAAAAATACATCCCTATCCGATGGAGGCTGTGATGCCCCAGAAGAAAATTATATATTTGTGTGGTGTCACCGCCAGACACCACACTTGCTAGGTGGTAGCTTTTAAATCGGCCGCGGTCCATTAGTATACGTCGGACCCGCGTGTCGCCACTGTCAGTAATTGCAGACCGAGCGCCGCCACACGGCAGGTCTAGAGAGACTTACTAGCACTCGCCCCAGTTGTACAGCCGACGTTGCTAGGAAAGGTTCACTGAGAATTACGCTCTCATTTGCCGAGACGATAGTTAGCATAGCCTTCGGCTAAGTCAATTGCTACGACCTAGCAAGGCGCCATTTATCCTTTGCTATGTATCTAATGAAGCATGTACAGTAACAAGACCAATGTTCACCAATTGTGGATTAAAGTTAAGTATTCCAGCAGCTACGTACTTTTCTTTATAGCATTCATTAAGTATCCTGTTTCAGACCTCACGCCATCCTGCGTGAGCTTATAGCGTGCATTTCGGCTTCCTCAAACAACACGGTGTTGGCACTTCTGCCGACACATCAATTTGTCTCTGATGCAAGATAGTGAATGTTTTGCTAGATGCATCCCCATCTGTTTGAAAATCCCACTGGACTTTTATTCGGTGGGACGACGGTTCAACCCCGCGTCCGGTCATCCACATTTAGGTTCTACATGATGTCCCTAAATCGCTCCAGGCAAAGGCCGGGATGGATCCTTTGAAAGGGCTCGACCGATTTCCTTCCACATCATTGACTCAGTCCGAGCTTGTACTACGTCTCTAAGGACCTCTATGCCAACGGGACGTTAAATCCAGTCTTCATTCCTACCTTCTTTGAAAACTCGTACGAAATAAATGTTAGGAGGGGCAGTCAAATGAAACCCAACAACGGGACTCTCGAATGGTTCCGTTCAACAGTTATCACATCATACAGTACTACATTAGCAGTGGAAGACGAGAGGATCAATTCCTGTTTCGTCGAACGCGGTTGGGCGCTGACGGATTCAGAACCACACCCACTCTTTGCATTTCCGCATCCGACTGAAGTCGACGGGTTCAAAATGCTCTGAGCACTATGCGACTTAACATCTGAGGTCATCAGTCGCCTAGAACTCAGAACTGATTAAACCTAACTAACCTAATCACACACATCCATTCCCGAGGAGGGATTCGAACCTGCGACCGTAGCGGTCGCTCGGTTCCAGACTGTAGCGCCTAGAACCGCACGGCCACTCCGGCCGGCGAAGTCGACGTCCACGCGTGTCTTTCTTTATGTCGCCAAAGACGTGAAAATCATACGGTGTAAGGTCCGGGTTGTACGGAGGATACTGCCTGCATTTTTTCCCAAACAAATCTCTGTTTGACGTGGGTCGCTTTTTGCGTGTTACACAGTGTAGCGGTGATCTCCTGCCGTAGCTGACCGTGTCGATCACCTACTTCCCTTACGGACATCCGTGCCTGTGATTCGGTACGTTTCCCATGCACGTTAAACAATGCTGTGAGCAATGGTAAACTTCTGGGCTACACTCAACACACGTCGTTCTTCTTTCAGTTTCCCAACGATTCTTCCTCGTGTGAAATCATCCATTCAAATGTCTCCAGCCCATGTTGAAGTGGCGAACATTACCACAGTGCACAGTAACTGCTCACTGATTGATACGCACTGTCCTCTGGCAACATGCTCCCGCACTTTCATTTAATTTCACAGACTAGTTAATGCAGGTGTTGACAGATGTGAAAATTAATAACACACGGATGCAAATTTCTAACGCGAATTCTTTACAGACGAATGGAAAAACTGGCAGAAGCCGACCTTGGGGAAGATCAGTCTGGATTCCGTAAGAAATGTTGGAACACGTGAAGCAATACTGACCCTACGACTTATCTTAGAAGAAAGATTAAGGAAAGGCAAACCTACGTTTCTAGCATTTGTAGACTTAGAGAAAGCTTTTGACAATGTTGACTGGAATACTCTTTCAAATTCTGAAGGTAGCATGGGTAAAATACAGGGAGCGAAAGGCTATTTACAATTTGTACAGAAGGCAGATGGCAGTAATAAGAGTCGAGGGACATGAAAGGGAAGCAGTGGTTGGGAAGGGAGTAAGATAGTGTTGTAGCCTCTCCCCGGTGCTATTCAATCTTTATATTGAACAAGCAGTAAAGGAAACAAACGAAAAGTTCGGAGTAGGTATTAAAATCCATGGTGAAGAAATAAAAACTTTGAGGTTCGCCGTAGACATTGTAATTCTGTCAGAGACAGCAAAGAACTAGGAAGAGCAGTTAAACGGAGTGGACAGTGTCTTGAAAGAAGGGTATAAGATGAACATCAACAAAAGCAAAACGAGGATAATGGAATGTAGTGGAATTAAATCAGGTGATGTTGAGGGAATTAGGAAATGAGACGCTTAAAGTAGTAAAGGAGTTTTGCTATTTGGGGAGCAAAATAACTGATGTTGCTCGAAGTAGGGAGGATATAAAATGTAGACTGGCAATGGAAAGGAAAGAGTTTCTGAAGAAGAGAAATTTGTTAACATCGAGTATTGATTTAAGTGTTAGGAAGTAATTTCTGAAAGTATTTGTATGGAGTGTAGCCATGTATGGAAGCGAAACATGGACGATAAATAGTTCAGACAAGAAGAGAATAAAAGCTTTCGAAATGTGGTGCTACAGAAGAATGCTGAAGATTAGATGTGTAGATCACATAACTAATGATGAGGTATTGAATAGAACTGGGGAGAAGAGGAGTTTGTGGCACAATTTGACTAGAAGAAGGGACAGGTTGGTAGGACATGTTCTGAGGCATCAAGGGATCACTAATTTAGTATTGGAGCGCAGGGTGGAGGGTAAAAATCGTAGAGGGAGACCAAGAGATGAATATACTAAGCAGATTCAAAAGGATGTATGCTGCAGTAGGTACTGGGAGATGATGAAGCTTGCACAGGATAGAGTAGCATGGAGAGCTGCATCAAACCAGTCTCAGGACTCAAGACCACAACAACAACAACAGTTAATATGCTACGCTACTTTATCTAGCTGAGTCACAAGTTTTGTAGAGGAGTGTATGTAGCTCATATCATAGAGAGGAGGAAACTCATCGAACGCAAGGACGCACATGTGTAAGATGAAAGGAGTGAATTTCTTCAATTTTCTCTGCAAACTGATGATTATATAATCTGAGTAACCTTTAGCAATGCGGAAGCCCTGTGTTATCTGTCCTGCCTGTCTTTGCACGTGGTGTTTCAGGCGGAAGACCCGATGCTGCCGTGACGCTCGTGGCAGCCGCCTGCCCTCCCACTCTGATCTCTTGTTCGCTTCCGGCGTTTGTTTTTATTCCGCGCCGCCAGTGGCATTGTTCTGCGACAGAAGGCGCCCGCTGCCGCCTGCCATTGAAATTCCTGGGCTGTGACACGCCGGGCCGTGTTTCGGAACGCGCGACAATAGCGAACAGGCGTTAATGCACATCCACACACGCGCACACGGGAGAGCCTCCAACCCATTGTACCAGTGCAAAAGGCGGGCACGGAACGGGGAAAGTGTGTTGTAACGTCAAACAGACTGGAGGACGTCGTCACACTTACCCTCTCATCCATTAACTTTATTCGGCCGTAGCTACCAACACATTGACATAATATTTAACCTGCCTCCTTTTTTATAAACTATTGTATCAACGTTTACACTCCTACAGCTATAAAATTACTTTATAAGTCACACATTTTTTTGGCTGTGTGGCTGTGTCTGGCTGTGTTCATAGCACTACATTCACACCATTTTTCGAATGTTCCGCTTCCGAGTCGGCCGTCGTGAAAATGAACAATTCAACCTTTCCGTACGGCCTATGATGTCCGGTCTAAGGCGCTGCAGTCATGGACTGTGCGGCTGGTCCCGGCGGAGGTTCGAGCCCTCCCTCGGGCATGGGTGTGTGTGTGTGTTTGTCCTTAGGATAATTTAGTTTAAGCGGTGTGTAAGCTTAGGGACTGATGTCCGTAGCAGTTAAGTCCCATAAAATTTCACACACGTTTGAACATTTGAACCTATGGTATCCCTCCTTTTTACGACGGTCGTGACTCCCCTTGTAGGTGAGAATCAACAAATAATATTTTCGCTCTCGGACGAATAATTTGATAGTTGAAATTTCGTGAAAAGAGCTCATCAACACGAAAAATGCCATTGTTTTAATGATTACTAACTCAACTCGCCAGTCATATGCGTGACACTCCCTCCCATATCTCGCTATGATACGAAACAAGCTGTACTTCTCCGAAATTTTCGATCTCCTCCTTAGTTCTACCTGTTAAGTATCCCAGACCGCGAGCAACACTCTACAAGAGGACGGATAAGCGTAGTATAAGCAATGTCTTTAGTAGTTTCATGTTCTCTTCCAAGTACGACGTGGCCAAGCGGTTAAAGGCGCTACAGTGTGGAGCCGCGCGACTGCTACGGTCGCAGATTCGAATCCTGCCTCGGGCATGGATGTTTGTGATGTCCTTAGGTTAGTCAGGTTTAAGTAGTTCTAAGTTCTAGGGGACTAATGACCTTAGAAGTTAAGTCCCATAGTGCTCAGAGCCATTTGAACCATTTTTGAACCAAGGACGACGGGCAGTCGGTAAGTAATGCATACATTTAATTTTTCTACAAGCAAGTCGGTATTATTCAGGATTCCAGTACACTGTATTATTCTCCACTTTTTCGGCTGCAAACGAAACGACCTTGCCGCCGTGGGTACAGAGGTCCCAGTCAGATCACTGAAGCGCTGTCGGGCGTGGCCGGCACTTGGATGGGTGACCATTCGAGCCGCCATGCGCTTTTGCCATTTCTCGGGGTGCACACAGCCTCGTGTTGCCAATTGAGGAGCTACTCGAGCGAATAGTAGCGGCTCTGGTCAAAGAAAACCACCTTAAGGACCACACGCCTCTCTTATCCGCATCCCCAGCTGAGGATGACACGGCGGCCGCATGGTCCCGATGGGCCACATGTGACCTGATGACAGAGTGCTATATATATTTGGCTGCAGAACCCTAATCTTCAACATAATCTCCATTCATTGTGACAGCCTTATGCCATATTAATGCAAAGGCATGTTTGCGTGCATCGTACCCCTCTGCTGCTCCATGTCGGTGCCATCAATAAAATTGTCACGATCAGCCTCGTAACCCACAAGCAACTGCGCACAGATGCTTCTTCGTTGCCCTTCATGGTCTGCTGTTAGGCTGTGAAGAACCCAGCGGACACACACCTTTGAGTACCCCAGTCGGTAGTCGAGTGCGTCTGGAATACCACCAGAGACGTCCAGTTGAGCAGCGTGGTGGTTGATTGTGACCCGTCAATCATCTCGAATGAGTGTGTCCGCACGTTCCAACACTGTAAGAGTCACATGTGTGCGCGGCAGGTCAGGATGAGGGCGATCGGACAGCCTTGCGCTACGTTGTTGCGATGAGGGAGGACGCCTCACCCAGTGACTCAACGTTCTTTTATTCACTGCTATATATCCATAGACATTCTGCAAGAGCCTATGATATCTGAAATGCTCTGGTGTATTGCCAAAAGAACCTGAATGACAGTTCTCTGCTTGGAAGGCATCGCCCTTACGGACGCCACTTTGAAAGCTACGTATAGCGTCTCCACTGGAACCTTAAGAAAGTGAAAGGACTGAAGCCGGAATATTCCACTATGTCCCACAAGAAGCTCTTCATTCTTTCAATCGAAATTGGCCGAGAAAAAATTTGTTGTATTATTTATCGAACGCCCTCGTTTCTAATACGTTTACTGGCTGATGACAATAACAGTGTTATTTACAACGGAAACTAAGGATGTATTATTTAACACGGTTTCCCGAAATTACTTCACCTAAGAATATTAGGTAATTCCTCCACAACTGGAATCAACAACAGCTGCTATCATGATTAATTTGGAAATAGGCATCCTCCGTGTGGGAAAACAATCTAAATCATTTAGTAAAGTCTTCCGGTCCAGATAGTAGTATCTAAATTAGGCCCCTTGTAACAACAACAACTGTACATATAATAATTTTTTTCTTCTGAATTTGGTAAATTAGTGTAATCGATATTCTGTTTTCATTTCCTTTCTTTTCATGTCATTGTGTTGAGGAAACTATAAACAATTTTCGATGTGAATATTAATATTTATGTCAAATTGCAAGCAATGTTATAACAAAATGGAAATGTAAGAAATGTTGAAACTATTGTAAGATGTCGAAGTTGTAATTGTGCGTCTGGTCCATACGTAGGCAATGTATTAGGATATGTAGAATGCAAAACCTCTGGTGAATACCCTGTCTGTAGGGGAGCAGTAAAAGGTGGATGGCAGGCGAGCGCGGGAAAATGCACACGGGCGCAGCACGGCATAACGGGCTCAGCAGTAGTAGTCGCAGTTGGGCATCGGTCCGAGAAACACGCTCTGGATAGAGGAGGCTCTCCTGGAAAACGTGATTTCATTGAGCATCGGATGTGCCGTTTCCGACGACTATACAGCATGGCTATATTCCATAGGCACTAAATGGAAAAGTATTGCGACGCTAAGAAGAAGCATAGTGCCGATACATCAAGAGCCATAACTAAGATTGTATGTGTGCTGTGCGCCTCGCCATCTCGCCGTCCGCCAACCGCCGCATCGACACGAACAGGCTGAAACTTTTAGTATTGTATTCGTGTGGACCAGTGTTACTTTTGTTCCTGACTGTTCAATAACAACTTAACTTTTACCAGAACTGTCCTATCATTTAATTATCCTCATCACTAACCTAGACAGGGTCCTTTCCACATGTTGTGCAATCCGAGTGTCCCGAAATGAAGGGTTAAAGTTTTGTTAATAATAATTACCTGCAGACCTATCTATGTTAGAATGATGTTTAAAGAACTTTGTTGTTAATGAATATATAGCCAAATAATATAGGTCTGACTAAGTTCGAAGATAACGTTGAAATTGGTTTAGTAATGAAGTTTAATTAATTTGAGACAAAAATAAAGATAGTTAAATAAGCAAGAAATAAGACAAAAAGAGTAGTAACTCATGTATTGGAAATCTTGAGTGCTTAACGATTTCGATAAACTAAAATCTCAGTACAGTGATCGTAATAGTTTCAGCCCCCCCCCCTTTTTCTTTTCTATTCATTTAAATTCTGAAGTGTACTGAACTGATTTGACTAGCAAAGTTAAAGTCAATATAAAACCAAAATTTATTAGTGTTTTACCTTTTTCAAAATTGACATTGTATGTATGTTTCGAAAGTACTATTTCTAGGGTAACCTATGCCCGATTTTAATCAGATCAGTAGACAGTACGAAGTTTGTAGTAAACATTATAGTGTATTGTTGTGTATTTTTGGCTTGTCCATATTAGTACAGAAAGTGAAATTATTAGTTCAGTAGATTTTCTGGTTCTAAAATTTACCACATTATGCAGTGCTATTACGTGTTGTTTTGTATGAACGTACATCAACTTGTACTGGGAAGAAACTCAGTTAATGCCTAATTAGGCTGGCGACCGTATTATTAACAATTTGGTAGCATCTGCTGTGTTGTTTCTTGTCCGTCCTAACGTGTAGTTGCACTTCAGACTTGCTTGACGCATCATTGTTGTTACTGAGTGGGTGAAAGTCTGGTTTGCCTCCATTCGGGTACACGCGGTCAATATCTACCCCAAAATCCTTTCTTATAAGGTGAAGCCCGTCAACTTACCATAGTACAGGCTTTAATAAGTATCGTACGCAGTAGCGTAGTGTTACAAGTGGCTTCCCGGTGACAGGACATCCAGTTGTTGTCGGTCACAAATTAACGTGAATACCGAACAGTGGATGTTCAGTGGCACGAATTGCAATAAAATTCAGCAAAGTAAATAGCAGTGAACGTCAAGTACGGTGGAGTGGGGTGTAATTTGCATTCAGTATGGACAGGAGCGTAGACACGGTAGATGTGCTGAGCATAATGGAAGATGCGCATGGCAATGACAGGAGTGTACGCAGCCAGATAACAGATGGCGTTAGCGTGAGACAATTGGCGTACATACAATATCACGAACACGTTAACGAACAGATTGAAATGTCGAGAGTGCCTCGAACACAGCAAGGGATAAAACAAGAAGTAGAGGGTGACTTTGTAGATGATAGTGGGTATGTGAATGAATCCACTGACATATTTGATTCTCCACAGATAAAGAAAGAACCGAAAGAAACTTTTGAAGTAGGATCGGCACACACAGATTCCGTAGAACAAAACACTGTGAAAATTTTAAGCATGAACGATTTATTTGAACAATTAACCAAACAAATTGCGGGACAGAATAATCAGCTTAAAACACACGTTGCAGAGCAGCTCAGAACGCAGACTGATCAGCTTCAGAAACAAGTCAGTAATCAGGTTAGTCAGCTTAAAACACACGTTGACGAGCAGCTTAAAACACAAAGTAATCAGCTCAAAACACAGAACGAGCAGCCTAAAACACACGTTTGGCAGCTTAAAGCACAGGTCGAAGAACAAGGAATTAAAATTAGTAAACAAATAGAACAGGTAGAACAAAAAGTGGGTAATTTAAGCTCTGTAGTAAATACTATGAAATTTGAAATTGACTCAATTAACAAGAATATGGATACTATGCAGGGGGAAATTGACAACATTAACAGTAGATTTGATGTTGAAATCCTCAACATCCAAGAGAAAGTAGAGCCTCTGGTTGAAACAAAAGTAGACGAAAAAGTTTTCGGTCTTAAAACTGAGATCGTAAACGAATGTCAACACGGAATCTCACAATTGAAAAAGGCAGTTTCAGACACTGAAAGAGATTTATGTGAGAAAGTTACCGGATGTGTACAAAAATGTGAACAAAATACTTCGAAAATTCAAGGCAAAAATTTTCGATCTTGAGAGTAAAATTAAAGATAGACCTGGTGTTGTCTGTAGTGGCACACCACTTACGAAGCTGTTAGAAGGTGAGGAACGCTTCGATCCCGCCAAGAAACATAACGGATGCCATCCGTTAGATTTCATCAAAAATTGCGAGAGGATATTTCGTGAACACTTGTCTGATCAGGAAAAGATAAACGTAGTAATTAGCGCCTTAGCAGGTGATGCTAAGCGCTGGGGAATTAATTTGAATACCGAACGAATGACGTTCGAAGAATTTAAGCAAAAGTTTACGGAAGAATATTGGTCCGAACAAAAACAGGATCATTTATGGCGCGAGTTTATCATGGCCAAGCTTCATGATAACAGGGGCAGGAATTCTTTGAAAGATTTCTGCGAATATTGGTACCGGAAGTTGACGCATTTAAGAGGGAGAAGATCCGATTCAGAAATCATATGGGAGCTATATAAAAAGCTTCCAGAAGATTCGGAGAGATACGTGGGAAGCAATCATCGCAGCTTCCAAGCATTTCCCGAAAGGGTCGAAGACGAAGACCACTGGCGCGAAAGTCGTGCCAATTTTCAGAATTTTGGTAACAGGAATAACCGCATTAATGACGAGAGAAATGACGGCGATGGGTTTCGCGTCAACGTAATACAAAGAGGTAGAGGTAGAGGAAGAGGAAGTTATTCAGGTCGCGGTAGAGGGTACACAGCGCGAAATAATAACGACGCGGGAAACTGATTTCCGCGAACGTTGCGGGCCAAACGGAAGCGGACAGTATATACCGGCCCCGATTTAAGAAATGTTACCGGACCGACAGTAAAGTTATGAGACAGGTTAGAGACAGGCGTGGAACGATGCAACGTGTTGTTGCGAAACAAGCGTCAGGTGCGAGCGCGAATGAGTCATCTTTGCCGCGCAGAGCGATACTTGTTAACAGACGAGTGGACATCAGATGGCAATGACCCAGCCTAGCAGAACAGCTGTTCAGAGAGAAGCCGCTAGCGATGAGGCAGCATTAGATACGAACATTGCCGTAAGAGCTGGTGAATACATTACGAGTGGTAATTCCGTGGCGAAGGAAATAATAGATGAAACTGTGGATACACAGAGAGGTGCGGTTAGCAGTGTTAGCAATGAAGTAAATGGCGAGAATGAATTAACAGAAGTAACATTGGCGTGTGCAGATCGACGATCTTTACAAAGGCCTCAAGCAATGTGAGTGGGAGGATTTTAAGAAGGAGTATGAAGCAAGGAAGTTAATTAGTGGAAAAGGAGATAGTAGGGACGTCGATAAGGGGACGTGGCCCGAGTTTAAAGAGGAGAGAGTAAATAGCGCCGCGCAAAGTACGCGTGCTGCCGATGGGTCGAAGGTTAAAGATAGAAAGGAATTGGAGGATGAAATCCTAAGCATTGACGAGGAAGTAACTTCTGTTAACAATCCGCCAACAGTACAAGCTGCTACCGAAAGGCTCCGTGGGGAAGAGGCAGGTGATTACCTAAAAGCAATTGAAGTCCACGAGGTTTACACTAAATATGAAGTAACAGTGGGTGTGAGGAAAGCTGATAATGAGGCCGGTTTGTCAAAAGAGGAAATTGAGTTAAAATCAAAGCCTGAAGAAAATGTGGAGGAAGAACTTAGTGCCTGTCTCAGAAAAGCTTTTATGTTAGAACCTGAAAGCGATCCAGAATGGTCAGATTCTGACGATAGTTCAGATGACGAATATTTCGGTACTAGTGAAAATAATGGGGATACAGCTAATTGCGATATTGTACCTAATGATGACGTAGTTTCAAAACAAAATCCAGATGTTGAGACTGAACAAAGAAAGAAAGAGCCACCGGACGACTCAGTGTTTATTTTTCAACGAGTTCAAGTAAGTAAAGACTTTGAACTCCTGAAACCGAAAAAGCCACCAGATATAAATGGTTCACAGGTCAGGAACGTATCTTGGGACGATGTCACAGTCGACCAAGGTGCGTTGCGGAAAAAGCAGGAAGGGACATGATTTACAGTCTGGGGCAGATTTATATTAGACTTTGAGAACGTCATGAACACAGTACATCATGAATGTACTGGATTCCCACAGGAAAAAAATTTGTTAGGCAGCAGAAGTAAAAGTTTAATTGAGGAAAAACTAGAGTTTCCACCTTGTACAAGTTTGTGGTTGAGTCAAAAGGAAGAATTTGTCAGAAAAAGGGCAAAGCAAAAAGCTGAATCTAGATCTAAAAGACGTGATAAAAATCTGAAAGTTTCAAAATTTAAAATTGGGGATTATGTTCTTTTAAAAACCCTCGAAAAGTCTAGTGAACTGAACCATGAAATTTCCAAATTTAAATATATTTACAATGGGCCGTATATAATACAGAACATTCCACACGATAATGTTTACTACCTGATCTACCCAAAATCCAAAAAACCTTTAGGTGTAAGAAATGTTGTGGACCTGAAACTGTATGTTCCTAGGAGTGAGTGACCTAAGTACACTCAGAAAGCAATTTGCAATAAATATGCTATATTTTATACTGAAACTATTTTATTCCAAATGTAACTAATCTTTGTAAATATACGTGTACCAATATCAGTGTGCTAATGTACTTATGTGAGTTTCATATTACCAAATGTACTGTAAATATAAAGATGTATGGAGAAAAGGGATGAAAAGAAAGGGTAAATGCTGCAAGCCAAATAAAAGATGGGACTGTCAAAAATCAAAGTGGGCAGTATATGAGTCATAATATAAAGGACTGCCAAACACCAATGAGGGCAGATAAATAGTCAATGGAGAATTGTAAGTGTGGTACAGGTGATGTGGTAAAATGATGCGAAATGGACTGCCCAAATCTGAATAATAGGCAGCAAATATATGTAGTGATTTTTCTAAATATTATTGTGTGTTTATTAGTAAGTAAGGAAATGAACTGCCATTCAATGCCAGCAGCAACAAATTGTCTTATAGTGTATATAGATATTTGCATTTGCTTTTGTAGTTAAATGTTTGTGTTCCAGATTTTGAAATTATTTCTTTGAGAAATTTAGTAAAAATAAGTAATTTGCTATTTAAAAAATGTTGTGATAGGAGATTGGACTGTGCCAAAGGCACTTAAGTAAATGATAAGTAAATGTTCTTGATATGTTAAAAAGTGGAGACCTATATAATGTGAAAGGAAGCTTGTGGTATAAATTTTTTTGGACGGGAAATTCTCACAAAGATTCAGAACTACTGTATAAATATAAAAATTAGCGTTCCCATCAAATTTGCACTTAGTGAAATTTACTGGAAACAGGGGCATGTGTAACAACAACAACTGTACATATAATAATTTTTTTCTTCTGATATTGGTAAATTAGTGTAATCGATATTCTGTTTTCATTTCGTTTCTTTTCATGTCATTGTGTTGAGGAAACTATAAACAATTTTCGATGTGAATATTAATATTTATGTCAAATTGCAAGCAATGTTATAACAAAATGGAAATGTAAGAAATGTTGAAACTATTGTAAGATGTCGAAGTTGTAATTGTGCGTCTGGTCCATCCGTAGGCAATGTATTAGGATATGTAGAATGCAAAACCTCTGGTGAATACCCTGTCTGTAGGGGAGCAGTAAAAGGTGGATGGCAGGCGAGCGCGGGAAAATGCACACGGGCGCAGCACGGCATAACGGGCTCAGCAGTAGTAGTCGCAGTTGGGCATCGGTCCGAGAAACACGCTCTGGATAGAGGAGGCTCTCCTGGAAAACGTGATTTCATTGAGCCTCGGATGTGCCGTTTCCGACGAATATACAGCATGGCTATATTCCATAGGCACTAAATGGAAAAGTGTTGCGACGCTAAGAAGAAGCAAAGTGCCGATACATCAAGAGCCATAGCTGTGATTGTATGTGTGCTGTGCGCCTCGCCATCTCGCCGTCCGCCAACCGCCGCATCGACGCGAACAGGTTGAAACTTTTAGTACTGTATTCGTGTGGACCAGTGTTACTTTTGTTCCTGACTGTTCAATAACAACTTAACTTTTACCAGAACTGTCCTATCATTTAATTATCCTCGTCATTAACCTAGACAGGGTCCTTTCCACATGTTGTGCAATCCGAGTGTCCCGAAACGAAGGGTTAAAGTTTTGTTAATAATAATTACCTGCAGACCTATCTATGTTAGAATGATGTTTAAAGAACTTTGTTGTTAATGAATATATAGCCAAATAATATAGGTCTGACTAAGTTCGAAGATAACGTTGAAATTGGTTTAGTAATGAAGTTTAATTAATTTGAGACAAAAATAATGATAGTTAAATAAGCAAGAATTAGACAAAAAGAGTAGTAACTCATGTATTGGAAATCTTGAGTGCTTAACGATTTCGATAAACTAAAATCTCAGTACAGTGATCATAATAGTTTCAGCCCCCCCCCCCCATTTTTCTTTTCTATTCATTTAAATTCTGAAGTGTACTGAACTGATTTGACTAGCAAAGTTCAATATAAAACCAAAATTTATTAGTGTTTTACCTTTTTCAAAATTGACATTGTATGTATGTTTCGAAAGTACTATTTCTAGGGTAACCTATGCCCGATTTTAATCATATCAGTAGACAGTACGAAGTTTGTAGTAAACATTATAGTGTATTGTTGTGTATTTTTGGCTTGTCCATATTAGTACAGAAAGTGAAATTATTAGTTCAGTAGATTTTCTGGTTCTAAAATTTACCACATTATGCAGTGCTATTACGTGTTGTTTTGTATGAACGTACATCAACTTGTACTGTGAAGAAACTCAGTTAATGCCTAATTAGGCTGGCGACCGTATTATTAACAATTTGGTAGCATCTGCTGTGTCGTTTCTTGTCCGTCCTAACGTGTAGTTGCACTTCAGACTTGCTTGACGCATCATTGTTGTTACTGAGTGAGTGAAAGTCTGATTTTGCCTCCATTCGGGTACACGAGGTCAATATCTACCCCAAAATCCTTTCTTATAAGGTGAAGCCCGTCAACTTACCATAGTACAGGCTTTAATAAGTATCGTACGCAGTAGTGTAGTGGTACACCCTTTCTAAAAGTACTGATGAAAAAGCTCCATTATAGCAGTCGGCCACTAGCTCGACGAAAGATTCATACCTAAAGAGTAAAAATAGCTTTTTTTTTGTTTTTGGTCATCAGTCTACTGACTGGTTTGATGCGGCCCGCTGCGAATTCCTTTCCTGTGCTCACCTCTTCATCTCAAAGTAGCACTTGCAACCTATATCCTCAATTATTTGCTTGACGTATTCCAATCTCTGACTTCCTCTACAGTTTTTGCTCTCTACAGCTCCCTCTAGTACCATGGAAGTCATTCCCTAATGTCTTAGCAGATGTCCTATCATCCTGTCCCTTCTTATCAGTGTTTTCCACATATTCCTTTCCTCTCCGATTCTGCGTAGAACCTCCTCATTCTTTACCTTATCAGTCCACCTAATTTTCAACATTCGTCTATAGCACCACATCTCAAATGCTTCGATTCTCTTCTGTTCCGGTTTTCCCACCGTCCATGTTTCATTCCCATACAATGCTGTACTCCAGACGTACATCATCAGAAATTTCTTCCTCAAATTAAGGCCGGTATTTGATATTAGTAGACTTCTCTTGGCCAGAAATGCCTTTTTTGCCATAGCGAATCTGCTTTTGATGTCCTCCTTGCTCCGTCCGTCATTCGTTATTTTACTGCCTAGGTAGCACAATTCCTTAACTTCATTGACTTCGTGACCATCAATCGTGATGTTAAGTTTCTCGCTGTTCTCATTTCTACTACTTCTCATTACCTTCGTCTTTCTCCGATTTATTCTCACACCATACTGTGTACTCATTAGACTGTTCATTCCGTTCAGCAGATCATTTAATTCTTCTTCACTTTCACTCAGGATAGAAACGTCATCAGCGAATCGTATCATTGATATCCTTTCACCTTGTATTTTAATTCCACTCCTGAACCTTTCTTTTATTTCCATCATTGCTTCCTCGATGTACAGATTAAAGAGTAGGGGCGAAAGGCTACAGCCATGTCTTACACCCTTCTTAATACGAGCACTTCGTTCTTGATCGTCCACTCATATTATTCCCTCTTGGTTGTTGTACATATTGTATATGACCCGTCTCTCCCTATAGCTTACCCCTACTTTTTTCAGAATCTCGAACAGCTTGCACCATTTTATATTGTCGAACGTTTTTTCCAGGTCGACAAATTCTATGAGAGTGTCTTGATTTTTCTTTAGCCTTGCTTCCATTATTAGCCGTAACGTCAGAATTGCCTCTTTCGTCCCTTTACTTTTCCTAAAGCCAAACTGATCGTCACCTAGCGCATTCTCAATTTTCTTTTCCATTCTTCTGTATATTATTCTTGTAAGCAGCTTCGATGCATGAGCTGTTAAGCTGATTGTGTGATAATTCTTGCACTTGTCAGCTCATGCCGTCTTCGGAATTGTGTGGATGATGCTTTTCCGAAAGTCAGATGGTATGTCGCCAGACTCATATATTCTACACACCAACGTGAATAGTCGTTTTGTTGCCACTTCCCCCAATGATTTTAGAAATTCTGATGGAATGTTATCTATCCCTTCTGCCTTATTTGACCGTAAGTCCACCAAAGCTCTATTAAATTCCGATTCTAATACTGGATCCCCTATCTCTTCTAAATCGACTCCTGTTTCTTCTTCTATCACATCAGACAAATCTTCACCCTCATAGAGGCTTTCAATGTATTCTTTCCACCTATCTGCTCTCTCCTCTGCATTTAACAGTGGAATTCCCGTTGCACTCTTAATGTTACCACCGTTGCTTTTAATGTCACCAAAGGTTGTTTTGACTTTCCTGTATGCTGAGTCTGTCCTTCCGACAATCATATCTTCAAACGTATCTCGTCATTCCTTAGTACTTCCGTATCCCACTTCTTTGTGTATTGATTCTTCCTGACTAATGTCTTGAACTTCAGCCTACTCTTCATCACTACTATATTGTGATCTGAGTCTATATCTGCTCCTGGGTACGCCTTACAATCCAGTATCTGATTTCGGAATCTCTGTCTGACCATGATGTAATCTAATTGAAATCTTCCCGTATCTCCCGGCCTTTTCCAATTATACCTCCTCCTCTTGTGATTCTTGAACAGGGTAGGATTGAGCCGTTGCATTTCCCTTTTCAGATTTTCTAGTTTCCCTACCACGTTCAAGCTTCTGACATTCCACGCCCCGACTCGTAGAACGTTATCCTTTCGTTGATTATTCAATGTTTTCTCGTGGTAACCTCCCCCTTGGCAGTCCCCTCCCGGAGATCCGAATGGGGGACTATTCCGGAATCTTTTGCCAATGGAGAGATCATCATGACACTTCTTCAATTACAGGCCACATGTCCTGTGGATACACGTTAAGTGTCTTTAAAGCAGTGGTTTCCATTGCCTTCTGCATCCTCATGTCGTTGATCATTCCTGATTCTTTCGCCTTTATGGGCAATTTCCCACCCCTAGGACAAGAGAGTGCCCTGAACCTCTATCCGCTCCTCCGCCCTCTTTGACAAGGTCGTTGGCAGAATGAGGCTGACTTCTTATGCCGGAAGTCTTCGGCCGGCAATGCTGTTTATTTATCAAAATTTAGGCAGTGGCTGGGATCGAACCCGGGACCGAAGACGTTTTGATTATGAATCAAAGACGGTACTCCTAGACCACGGGTCACATGAACCCAGAAGAAAGGAAACGGAAATAATCATTTGAATTACGCGTCCATATCACGGAGACTTGTCTACACGCTACTGTAATTCGTTCGTGTCGCCCCTAGGTATAGGATTCTCGATTTATACCATTTGCTTTACATGATCCCCACCGGTGGAAGTCAAACGGCGTCAAGTCAGACGATAGTGTTGGATACCTTTGGATAGGGTTGCATCTTCTCACCCTCCTGTTTGGTAATAAACTGGCAAGGCCAGCGTCGGTTTCACGTTGACCAGCAGCTGTGATGCTACGGACTCGTGACGAGGTCGGGGCGAGAGAACTGTGCTCACCAACCACTGCTGCATCGTAACGATTTCGCCGACGGACGTGAAGACGCGGTCGATGAATGAGGCAGTGCACACACGTTCGCAACTCCAGCAGCAGCTGCCATCGGTCTGCCATGGAAGTAGCCGGCTTGGACGTGGAATTGTTCGTTGAGGGAAGAAGAAATACCCTGAAATATGGAACGTATCTCGTAAGGAGTATCATCATAGGATACATTAAGAAGAGACAGGCATAGTTTTAAGTGTATAAGATTTTGTAAGAGTTTCGTACGAAAGCGAATCAGGAAATAAATAGCATAGGTAAACATCACTCTTAAACTAATTTCGGTTTACGTTCTGAAAGTGGCGTCTTTGCTCGAAGGAGGCCATTTAAAACTTCATTTAGCACTAAGCAGCAAATCCTTCACTCCCTGCCGAAAGCTCTTTCATCGGAATGAACAAATGAATGCAAATTTTGTTGCTTCAGGAGGTTCAATGTGATCAATCCTTTATCGTATTCAGCAACAAATTACCTAATTGCACACATTTTAATAGTAATATAAATTTAACAGTCTTTCACTTTCGGGAATAAACTTAGTGTACACTGCGATTATTACTGACCAGATTTAGACACATTTGTCTTGTCATGGTACGTTATAAGAAGTTTCTACAGGGTGTTTTTTTTTTGTGTACGAGCGTGAAAAATGTAAGAGGACACAGAGAATGCTCCACTGAACACTTTGAGGTAGGGAACCTGGGGTCGGAGATGCGAGCTGAAAGAAAGGAATTAAACTTGTCTACCACTTTGTCGAGCATTACCTTTTTCCATTCTATTTACAGCTAACATGAGTACAAGTTTACACTTACTGTGCTGTTTATTTACACGTATATTCTGTATTTACTGCAAGGAATCAAGGAGGTGAAGCCTGCTTACAATACAATACGGTGGAGCAGTACTAGTACAGTATTTCCTGGTCGCTGGATTGGTAGGGGAAGTCATATTCCACGGCCTGCGAGGTCACCTGACGTGAATCTCCATTATTTTCTATTGGCATATCTGAAGTAGGTTGTGTATGAGACCCCAGTGGATACGGAATGGCCGGCCGTTGTGGCCGAGCGGTTCTAGTTGCTTCAGTACGGAACCGCGCTTCTGCTACGGTTGCAGGTTCGAATCCTGCCTCGGGCATGGATGTGTGTGATGTCCTTAGGTTAGGTTTAAGTAGTTCTAAGTTCTATGGGACTGATAACCTCAGATGTTAAGTCCCATAGTGCTCAGAGCCATGTTTGATACGGAATGGAATTAGTTTCCAGATGTGATGTCATTCGAAATACACAAGGGATATTTCTGAGAATCTTGTTCGTTTATGGCATGCTTGCATTGAGCTTGATGGCCGTCAGTTTCAGCACAGTTTGTAAGATACAGTACAAACGGTACGTTAATTGTGTCAGTGTCGGTATTTGCAATTAACTGTAACTAATGTAAACTAAAATGTACCCGGTAATGTGATTTTATTCCTGTTATTTCCTTAAGCTGGCTTCTCCGACCCCAGGGGACGTACCTCAAATCGTTCAGTGGAGCGTTCTCTACGTCCTGCTACATTTTTGTACGCACTTGCGGAAACACTCGTATAAAGTAATCAACGAAAACATTTCTCGTACTCCAGAATGTGATATTTACTCTGCAGTGGAGTGTGCGCTGATGTGAAACTTCCTGGCAAATTAAAACTGTGTGCCAGACCGAGACTCGAACTCGGGACCTTTGCCTTTCGCAGCCAGGAAGTTTCATTTCTTGTACTGTTAAGTGAATTTCTTCCTTTGGTTGATGAATTTTCGTTGTCCAAATCACATAGCATGCTTTTACTATCCCCTGCCATTTTCAGATAACTTTCTTCTGAGGTAAATTTTGACAACATAGTCAACTGAGAGCAGCGACTTTTCTGAGAATTTCAGTAAGCGCACTTTGTGCCTCACTTCATACGCTGGTTTGCAAACTTTCCTTAGTATTTTACACAATGTTATAGGGCCGATTCTGTATTTATAGAGCAGTTCAACTGGAGTGCACCCTCTAGCCAGATAACTGGAGAAGATGAACAGCTGACATTACAGTTGTTGTTTTATCGTTATTAATCAACTGACACTACATTATTCGAAAGTAAAGAGTCTAATTTCTTCTTCTGTTAGATCTATGACGAGAATGACAAGTGCTCCCTTCAATAGCCGTGAACTAGCTGTTGGACGAGTCAATACCTTCCTGTTGCATTTCTTAATGTATTCATATTTATTTATTTATTTAATCGTGTCTGAGCTACATCTGTAATTAATTAATACGCTATATATACTAGATTACAAATACAAGTAAATGATAGTTATTCATTCATATATACATTCATGATCTTCAAATATTGTAAGTCGTCATTATTGTCTAAAGCAAGGCTCATATCTCTCTCCAGTGTTCGGCACACTTTACTGCAGCGTCGTTGGCCAACCACAGGTCTTGGAAAGTGCATGGGGCCAGCAAAGATGGACAGGTCAGCAGGTGTGTCATGGTTTGTTTTCCTCCACATTGGCAGGGCTCTTCTTCGGCGTATCCCCACTTGATCAGGTTATCCTGTGATCTTCCCATTTGACATCTAAGTCTATTTAGTCTCTTCCAGACTCTCCATTCCAATTGTGATCCAGCAGGAAGTTTTTCTTTAATGTTCCAACTTTTCAGACTACCTTTATCCAATTTCTGTTTCCACATTAATTCTCTAGTTGTAGACTGACTTTCGGTTAGTGGACGTTCAACTTTTATGAAGCCTTTCCTAGATTTAAGTCTTGCCTCCGCTGGCTGATGTGCGTACAGGGGATGTCTTCTATCTTCACACTGCCTGCTTCGTTCGGCCATCGCCAACGTTTGCCGTCTGATCTGTGGGGGGGCTATTCCAGAACACATATAAAGGAGATCACGGTTTGTAGGCTTCAGGCATCCCGTGATTAATCGACATGAGGCATTCAGTGCTGCGTCTAGCTTCTGAGCATGTGTCGATCTTCTCCAGACGGGGTATGCATATTCAGCTGGAGCAAAGCACAGTGCCAGGGATGATGCACGTAGAATTTCAGGGTTTGCTCCCCAGTGTGAGTTGGTAAGTTTACGGATTATGCCGTTCCGTGTGTTGACTTTCGCTCTAGTTTTCTCTACGTGTTTCTTGTAAGACAATGTTCGATCTAACGTGACTCCAAGATAAACTGGGTTTGGGCAGTGTTGAAGTTTAACTGAGTTCCATTCCAATTGTAATTCCCTGTTTGCTTCCTTGTTGTTTAGATGAAATAAACAAGTCTGCGTCTTTGCTGGATTACGTCGAAGCTGGTTCCCGTTGTAATATTCAGTTAGTTCTTCTAAGGCATCTGTTAGATTTCTTTCAATCTGTTTGATTAATCTAGATTGGCATGCAATGGCTACATCATCAGCATAGATAAAGCTTCTTGTCGTCGGTCCAACTGGTTGGTCATTTGTATACAGATTAAAAAGTAGGGGGGACAAAACACTACCTTGTGGGAGCCCGTTCTTCTGGTTCCTCCAGCGACTTCTTTGTTCTTGAAATTCCACATAGTATCTTCTGTTGGAGATCAGTGATCTCACAACTTCAGTAAGGTGGTAGTTTCCCGTCATTTTGAAAATTTTTCCCAGGAGGATTTTGTGGTTTATCGTGTCGTAAGCTGCTGATAAGTCGACAAACACCACGCCAGTTTTTTCTCCCTTCTCAAAACCGTCCTCTATGTATTGTGTTAGGCAGAGGACCTGGCCAGTGCAAGATTTACCTGGTCTGAATCCTGCTTGTTGTGGGATGATTTGCCTTTCTAGTTGTGGTGCTATTTTATTCAAGATAAGACGTTCATATAGCTTGAAAGGGCAGCACAGCAGCGATATTGGACGATAGTTCTTAGCATCATCTCTTGGTTTTCCTGGCTTTGGGATAGCTACTACCTTGGCCTTCAACCATAGCTTAGGTATCGTCTTGTTTGACCAGCAGAGATTATAGAGTTCTAAAAGCCATTCCTTAGCTATGGGCCCTAGGTTCTGTATAAATTCATTAATGACGTCGTCGGGACCCGCGGCCTTCCTGGGTTTCAAGGAACTGATAGCAGCTTCCAGTTCTATTGAAGTGAAGTATGGCTCAGGTGGTATTTCAGTCACTTGTGGCCTCTTATATGAGGTGGCAGTCTTACTGTTCCTGGTTGGTTTACCGTTCAAAAGGAGCTGATGTGCGATTTGGTTAGCTGTTACGGAAACCTGATTCTTGGGGGCTGCCGGGTCGCTGGACAATCTCTTTATGAGGCTCCAAGCTCTTCTGCTACTGTGCTTCATGTCAAGACTCTCCAACGTATGTTTCCAGGACTCTTGTCTGTCTTTGCTTATAGTTTCAATTAGCTGGTCCCCAAGTTTTATGGTTTCTTCACTGAAAGGGTCCATGCTGTACCTCTCCAGGTATTCGTTATATATTTGTTTCATGTCGTTGGAAACTCCAGGAATGTAGAGTGTTCTGCAGCCTCTAGGTATGCTGAGTCTTGCTGATCTTTTAACAGCTTGGACGAACTTTCCGTAGTTTTCAGTGTTTGATGGTAAATTTACGATTTCCATGTCTAAGGTGTCCGAAAATTTTTTCCAGTTGGCCCTTTTGAAGTTAAAACGTCTTTTAAAGGGTACTTTTTGTGGCAGTATTACTGGTCTAAACTTTAGCATGATTGGTCTGTGTTGGGTCTTTGGGATAGGGTTGAGAACGAATTTGTTGCATGACCCGGACAAGGTTTTGGAAACAAATATGAGGTCTGGGTTATACCCTCTCTTCCATCTTGCACTGTTGAATGACGCAGGCTGTTTCTGAGCTACGTCTAAATGTATTCATAAACGAAACACTACCTACTTTCTTCTGCCTACGTGCTAACTGGTAGGCGTCCTGTCCAGTACTGCTGCGCGATTATAGCTTCGATGCCGATGTGTGTGCACTGGAACGATGTCTGACGTCGTGATGTCGCTGAGGCAAAGTGTGGCTGTTATTCCCGGATATTTATCCATCCTAAGTGTTCGACGAGAGGATTCTTTCATCGTTCATGTCCTGGAATACCATGGTAATATGTTGCTGTGTGTACCCTATTCCTAGTAGAGGTATTAGGCTGGTTTGGCCGTTTGTTCTGGTAACTACATAGAGCATCTAACAATAGTGTGAGGTTACAAGCCTGGCCTATGTTTTACATGAACGTTAAGCGTGTCGTTGGAGTCAGGTGATAAATCAGTCCCTGCGCTCTTCCGCATGTTCCTGTAAACATGTGAAGAAGCATTACAAACAGACCAAGAACTAACCAAGTGTCTGATTTTCTAATTACCACCGCATCTACCACCTTAGCCTGACATCAGACTCATTCAAAGAAGCATTACAAACAGACCAAGAACTAACCAAGAGTCTGATTTTCTAATTACCACCGCATCTACCACCTTAGCCTGACATCAGACTCATTCAAAGAAGCATTACAAACAGACCAAGAACTAACCAAGAGTCTGATTTTCTAATTACCACCGCATCTACCACCTTAGCCTGACATCAGACTCATTCAAAGAAGCATTACAAACAGACCAAGAACTAACCAAGAGTCTGATTTTCTAATTACCACCGCATCTACCACCTTAGCCTGACATCAGACTCATTCTGTACTGTCTCCTACCACAGAGAGTTGGAAAATCTCAGGCCCCACTCCGTCGCCGTTTCACTCCAGAGACGGATGAATTAATATCACATGCCCCCTCCAATCCGACTGTGAGATTTGAAGTAGGTTGCGATCGACGGTCGGAAACACTGATCTCTCCTGACCGACCCATTCAGCTGATCTAGTTTCCTGCAGACAACAAAATGCTCCCCGCCTCGTTTTGTACTTAGCTGGACCTCATCTGGTTTTCTTTATGGTTCAATTCCGCATTACACGTGTCCGGATGATTTCGATTAGGTAATGTGCACGGGGTGTTCAATAAATAAAGCAACACATTTTTTCCTCGGTCAGTTTAGGTTGACAAATTGCGGCATCTGTTGTGGAACATCGTGGAATATTCTCGCTTCAGCCTATATAGTTTCATGAAGTTACGATGGGTGGCGGCGCTCTTCGATCCTTCAGAATGGTCTGTGCAACGGAGGTGGATTCCGAGCAGAGAACCGTCATTCAGTTTCTTTTGGCGGAAAACTAGAGCACCACGGATATTCATAGGCCCATAGTCTACGGAGACCTGAAATTGAACAAAAGCTCAGCGAGTCGTTGGGCGACGCGTCCGTCCTCATCGCAACAAGGTGGCGCAGACCTGTCCGATTTCCGGAATGCCGGCCGGTCGCGAACAACTGTGTCTCTTGCAATATTCGGCCGTTCGCACACTCTCGTTCGAGGTGACCGACGGATCACAATCAAACACCTCGCTGTTCAACTCGACATCTCTGTTGGTATTGCTGACACACTGGTGCACCGGTTCGGTTACTCAAAGGTATGTGCCCTCTGGATTCCTCGTCTACATCTACATCTATATCGATACTCTGCTAATCAAATTTGTCTGGCAGAGGGTTCATCGAACCACCTTCACAATTCTCTATTATTCCAATCTTTTATGGCGCACGGAAAGAACGAACACCTATATCTTTCCGTGCGAGATCTAATTTCCCTTATTTTATCGTGATGATCCATTCTCCCTCTGTAGGTCGGTGTCAACAAAATATTTTTGCATTCGGAGGAGAAAGTTGGTGATCGGAATTTCGTGAGAAGATTCCTTCGCAACGAAAAACGCCTTTCTCTTAATGATATCTAGCCCAAATCCTGTATAATTTCTGTGACACTCTCTCTCATATTTCGGGATAATACGAAACGAGCTACCCTTCTTTGAACTTTTCCAATGTACTCCGTCAGCCCTATCTGGTAAGGATCCCACACCACGCAGCAGTATTCTAAAAGAGGACGGACAAGCGTATTGTAGGAAGTCTCCTTAGTAGATCTGTTACATTTTCTAAGTGTCCTGCCAATAAAACGCAGTCTTTGGTTAGCCTTCCCCACAACATCTTTTTGTGTTCCTTCCAGTTTATATCCGCGCCGGCGAAACATTGCACTGGACAGTTCGCTTTTTGTGTAGTTAGGTTGGCTATACTGTAATAGCGATGTTGCAACAACAGCCTCTATACACACAGCAGACGATACAGTTTTCCGTCCCGTCTCGTAAATGCAAGCGACTGAGCAATTACAGTGTATATAAAAACTCGTTTTCAGTTGTACTACAATGAATGGAAGTAAACAACCGTATAATAATGCATCTAAAAACATAACAATGCGCACCATTTCGATAACGGAGCAAAGAAATACAAAAAAACAAGCATCTGACTACTGGTACTTTAAAATCAATAATGTACGTAGTTTACAAAATAAATAATAACCGAGATTGCAATAAATAGCCAATATTAGTAATTTTTCATTCACCAATTTACAGCGCTAATGGCGCAATTCCATCCAGGTCGCCATCGTCACTGTTGTCCGATTCATCGCCAAAACCGTGTTCATCGCCGTCATCAGCGAGACAAATCATTAATTGTTCATGGCCACTGATAATGCCTTCTATTGTCTGTGCTGCTCGTATAAGCTTCTCGACGTGCTCGACTTTTTTCTCCATGAGGCTGCATCCACAGTCACAAGAGCTTCACGCAACAGCTTTTCCACCTCTGTTATTGTAAAGGACTTGTTGTTGTTCCTTAGATACATTTTTACATCACTCCATATTAACTCAATAGGGTTGAAATGGCAGTGATATGGTGGCAGCCTTGTTACACTATGACCCTGCTCCTTGGCAATTTCGTCTACTACATATGTAGGTGTCGTAGGCTTATTTTCTTTAACAAGAGAATATAACAGAACCTTTGTCATACTGATATCCGCTGCAATATTTCGAGCCTGTAACCACTGCACCATAACTTCTTTCCGATCATTTGTGGTTGGGGCTTTGTTCTGTATCACCGAATGATATGGAGCATTATCCATTACAATTGTTGTAGGGACAGGAAAATGGTTTTAAAAGGTTCCTGAACCACTCAACAAATCGTGTGTGATCCACATCTTCATGGTAATCACCAGTCGTTTTTGATCTAAAAACTAAAAGTGCGTCAGGGACAAAACCACTGGAGGAGCCTGCATGGACCACAATTAATCTAGCTCCTCTTCCCGTCGGCTGATGGCCGCTACTGCTGGGTGTGTTATCCGTCCAGCATTTACTGACAGCTTCCCCGGCATTAACCCACGTTTCGTCTAGCCAAATTATGGAATGAATGTCTCTGCCCACAATTTTATGCAAGAAAATGCTATGAGCGGTAACAATATGTGCCCTCTCTAACAATACTTTGCATCCGTCTAGCGTTTTGTAACGGAAACCCATATTTTTAGCACAATTTTTAGTGATGTTTTACCGCCCCTGAAGAGTTCACTTTCTTTTAAAGAGATTAATAACTTAGCTACAGTCGGATACACTTTTCTGCTGTAGTAAGCATAAACATGCCTACGAATTGCATCAGTCTGGAAAGAATCTAAATCTGTGATAGGACTAGGTCGCTTTTTCTTCTTTCCCGGGGTTGATAAAAATTTATTATTTGATCCAGACAGCTCGGAATCATTACGGCTCACTTCAGTATCTTCCAAGTTTTATAGTAATACTCGTTTACTTACTACGGTTCTTGCACTAATTCCAAGAGTTTTCGACGTACGTTCCACCACTTTGTCGGTAGGAATTGATGGCTGTCCATGAATGCTTACGTAGTTTTTCCCCTGCTCGTAAAACTCACGAGTTCTGCGTAGTAACTCCAGTGCCTGGCTGTTTAGCGGCACCCCTCGACCAAACGATTGTCACTAGGTGAACGAAGTCTTTTCGGTGGCATTTTCCAAGTATGTAAACTCACAACGTAACAAAAGTCACAACGATATAGCACACAGTACAACGAAAACACGCGGTAAACAACATACAATTCACGTCGTATACACATTCACTAAACAAAGCCGGCAACGCGGGAACTTTGACGTCACAGCACGTGGGTAACAGCAGTGCTTACTGCGCTGTGATTGGCTGGCGCCTCACGCTGACGCCTAGCGCCTATCGTTCTTCACTTGTTACTCTGTAACGCTGCCAACTTCATACGCAAACGTCAAGAGCAATGTTTCAGCGGCCCGGGTATAAGTTGTTCGTAACTGTAGTACCTAGGTGTTTAGTTGAATTTACGGTTTTTAGATTACACTGATTTATCGCGTAACCGAAGTTTAACGAATTCCTTTTAACACTCACGTGGATGACCTCACACTTTTCGTTATTTTAGGGTCAACTGCCACTTTTCGCAACATTCAGATATCTTTTCTAAATCGTTTTGCAATTTGTTTTGATCTTCTGATGACTTTATTATTCGATGAACTACAGTGCCATCTGCAAACAACCGATGACGGCTGCTCAGATTGTTTCCCAAAACGTTTATATAGATAAGGAACACCAAAGGACACATAACACTACCTAGGAAATCACTTCTGTTGTACTCGATGACTTTCCGTCAGTTACTACGAACTGTGACCTCTCTGACGGGAAATCACAAATTCAGTCACATAACAAACGATATTCCGTAAGTTAGCAATTTTACTACAAGCCGTTCGTGTGGTATAGTGTCAAAAGCCTTCCAGAAATACGGAATCGATCTGAAATCCCTTGTCAATAGCACTCAACACGGCATATGAGTAAAAGCTAGTTGTGTTTCACAGGAAAGATGTTTTCTAAACCCATGTTGACTGTATGTCAGTAGACAGTATCCTTCGAGGTAATTCATAATGTTCGAACACAATATATGTTCCAGAATCCTGCTGCATATCGACGTTAACGATATGGGCCTGTAATTTTGCGGATTACTCTTACTATCTTTCTTGAATATTGGTGTGACCTGTGTAACTTTGCAGTCTTTGGGTACGGATCTTTCGTCGATCGAAAGGTTGTATATGATTGTTAAGCATGGAGCTAATGGATCAGCATACTCCGAAAGAAACCTGATTTCTTATACAGTCTGGACCAGAAGACTTGCTTTTATTGATTTAAGTAGCTTCACTACTCCGAGGACATTTAGTTCTACGTTACCCATGTTGGCAGCTGTTCTCGATTCCAATTCTAGAATATTTACTTCGTCTTCTTTTGTAAAGTCATTTCGGAAGGCTGTGTTTAGTAACTCTGCTTTGGTAGCACTGTCCTCGATAGTATCTCCATTGCTATCGTGCAGAGAAAGTATTTATTGTTTCTGGCCGCTAACGTACTTCACATATCACCAGAATCTCTTTGGATTTTCTGCCAGGTTTCGAGACAAAGTTTCGTTGTGGAAACTGTTAAGCATCTCGCATTGAATTCCGCGCTAAATTTCTATCTTCTGTAAAAGATCGCCAATCTTGAAGATTTGGTGTCTGTTTAAATTTGGCATGTTTGTTTCGTTGTTTATGCAACAGTGTTCTAACCCGTTTTGTGTGCCAAGGGGTATCAGCTCCGTCGTTTGTTAATTGATTTGGTATAAATCTCTCAATTGCTGCCGATACTATTTCTTTGAATTCAAGCCGCATCTGGTGTACAGTTGTTAATTTGGAATAAGTGGAAATTGTCTCTCAGAAAGGCGTCAAGTGAATTTTTATCTGCTTTTTTGAATAGGTATATTTTTCGCTTACCTTTGAAGGATTTGGGGATTACAATATTCAATCTCTCTACGACAACCCTGTGTTCACTAATCCCTGTATCGGTTTTGATGCTAATTATTAACTCAGGATTATTTGTTGTTAAGAAGTCAAGTGTGTTTTCACAACCGTTTACTATTGGCTTGGGCTCATGAACTAAGTGCTTGAAGTAATTTTCAGAGAATGCGTTTAGCACAATTTCGGATGATATTTCTTGCGTACCTCCGGAATTAAACTTTTATTTTCGCCTAACAAAAGACCATAAAGAGCAGTGAAGGACCATCTGAGCGGAATTACTTGCGCCTTCGACGCTGACGGTGACAATGTTTTGTCGAATATCGTTATCGGCGATCCGGAAACATAGCTGCAGTCTATGGAGTGTCGCCACATCATCTCTCCTCCGTAGAAAAGGAGGAAAGTTGCACACAGCCGGTAAGTCATGGCGACGGTTTTCTGAGACTCAGAAGGGGTTGGTTATCCTGTTTTATGTTCTTCCTCAAGGTGAACGTTCAACTATGAAGTGTATCGTGCTACCCTCAGGAATATGGGTAAAGACTTCATCTTTGTCGCCACAAAAATGCAAACGGAAGACCCTACAGAAGTCTGCGCACCCGATAGGAGCTCACAAAACTTCACTAAACAGTCCTTCCTCATCCACCCTACAGCTTGTATCTTGTACCTTCCAAACTTCCAACTGTTTAGCCCAATGAAGTATGCTCTTCGCGGGAAGCAGTACGTGGTCGATGGGGAGAGTACTGATGCTGCAAGATGTTGGCTCCAACGTCGACAAGTAGAGTGGTACCATCCAGGCACATAGACCCTCTCAGTAAGGCGGTGTAGGTCTGTCGTATTTAACGTATGTTGCAAATGTGGTTTTGTTGCCAAAAGAGTGGGAAATAATTTGGTATATTGGAATCCTAAAAAAAAAAGGCGCTGCTTCCTGGACTTGGGTAGGCGCGCCGGTCTCAGATCGAATCCGTCCAGCAGACTAACGACGGAGGCCAGCCCGGATGTGGTTTTTAGGCGGTTTTCCACATCCCACTAGGTTAATACCGGGCTGGTCCCCACGTCCCGCCTCAGTTACACGGCTCGCAGACATCTGAAGACACTCACACTATTCCATGGATTACACTAGATGCAGACAGTTGGGGTACAGTAATTCCGTCCCAGGGGGTATGGGGTGGCGGCAGGTAGGGCGTCCGGCCACCCCTTAAATTAACTTTGGCAAATCCGACTAACCATGCCGACCCTGCGTCACTGCGGGAAAAAGGCACAAGCAGAAGAAACAAAGAAACTGGAATCCTGAAAAAACCAACTTGCTTTCAGGAAAAAAAAGTGTTGCTTTACTTATTGATTGCCCCTCTCATTTTTGGTAACACAGATGGTAGTAATTAAAGGAACAAAAGAAAAAATGTAAATGAACAAATTAGGAAAATTCGGTGACAAGGGCATACTGATAGCTATGAGTATCAGCTTGTGCTCTCAGAAACGCTTGTAAGCTGTACCACGGCGCCTGGTGACCGTGCATTGGACTCCAGAGTGTTTCCAGAGGTCCAGAGAGGGTCGCCTGCAGAGCGGCTGAGGGTCGCGCGGCGTGGCCACCGCGGTCGCTGACTGCTCGTGGGAACGCGCGGCGAGGTCGTCCTGGCTGCTGGTTGCTGGGTACTGGCTGCTGCCTGCTGGCTACTGGGGCGGTGTGATGCGGGCGGCCTGCCCGCCCCTGGCAGCGGGCCACGGCGCGCTATCGGCCGCCATGAATATTTATGGCGCACCAGTCGCTGTTCTGCCCGTGGCAGCCCGACCGCGCTCTGCCGTGAAACGCCGCTGTGAAGAGCAGGTGCCCGGCAACAGTTGCCTGCCACATCTACCCCCCCCCCTCCCTCGCCCTACCCCCGTCGCCCCCACCACCACAACTTTTGTATGCGCATTTTTTCCAGTGAAAACATTATAATGTTATGTTACCCATTAGAAACCGTTGGTACAAACCTGTGATTGTGTAAACAATAGGTCTTTCATTTATTTTTTGCACGAAGCATTATTCACATTTCCAAGTCTGCTCGTTTCGTGTATTTTGGCATTAAAGTTTGATGTTTTCGATTTGTGAGATCATAAGGTGTCTGCTCTGCTTGAAATTCGGTTTGCTAGTGCAAGTAACACCCAACATTCTCTGATTTGAAGTAGCCATGCCTTTTAATAGATAAACTAATGACACGTGTAATCAACTAAAGAATGCAAACGGTCTATAAGATGACCATTGCAAGTTACGCGCGGGCGTTCAGTAAGTAATGCAACACTTACTTTCCGTAAGCATGTTGCTTTTATTCGGGATTCCCATACATCATATTTCCCACTCTTTTGACTACATAATCCTATTTGGCAACATAATCTCCGTTAAATGCGACTGTTATTATGAGGCGGAACTATGGGCCTCATGGAAAAAGGGTGACCCTGCTGAGTCGCGCAATTTGACTCTTAATCTCATCACGAGGTGTGGCCATTAATTACACGCGTTGGCCGGCCGGAGTGGCCGAGCGGTTCTAGGCGCTACAGTCTGGAACCGCGTGACCGCTACGGTCGCAGGTTCGAATCCTGCTTCGGGCGTGGATGTATGTGATGTCCTTAGGTTAGTTAGGTTTAAGTAGTTCTACGTTCTAGGGGACTGATGACCTCAGCAGCTAAGTCCCATAGTGCTCAGAGCCATTTGAACCGATTTTACACGCGTTGATCACGTAGGCTGACATGAGGATCAATGAACTATACTTGACGGTATGTATCTGGAACATCTTAGGTGATTAGAATGTTACTTAGCTGTAATTCAGCAGCAGTGGTGAACGTCGGTATTGACTTTGTACAATAATATTTACAAGTGCAGCTATAGACTGAACTGCGAATAATTGTTTACAATTGTGATTGCTTCACACTTATAGATCAATTGTCAATGCATAAACTGTATGTGGCGCCTGGCTAGGTCGTAGCTATTGACTTCGTTGAAGGCTATGCTAACTAGCGTCTCTGCAGTTGACATCTCAGAAGCTGTAACAAATGGTTCAAATGGCTCTGAGCACTATGGGACTCAACTTCTGAGGTCATTAGTCCCCTAGAACTTAGAACTAGTTAAACCTAACTAACCTAAGGACATCACAAACATCCATGCCCGAGGCAGGATTCGAACCTGCGACCGTAGCGGTCTTGCGGTTCCAGACTGCAGCGCCTTTAGCCGCACGGCCACTTCGGCCGGCAGAAGCTGTAACAAGTGAACCATTCCTATTGATGTCGGCTGTAGAACTGCCAGTGCGCTAGCTTGTCTCGTAAGACCAGCCGAGTGGCGGCGCTCGGTCTGCTAGCGTCGACAGTGGCGACTCGCGGGTCCGATGTGCACCGACGGACCGCTTCCGATTTGAAGCCTACAACGTAGCAAATGTGGTGCCTTGCGGTGACACCACAGCGACCGCCTTCTGAAACTGTACTGGGAGGGCCAGCATTATACCACTTTACTACCCGATGTCGAAGATAACTTCTTGCTGCGCCAATAATCTCCCCATCATCCACGTACTCCTTTCCACAGAGTCCATGCTTCATTCGGACAAACCCATTGCTGGTTATGGTCTCTCAGAGCAACCCAGCAGGCTCTCACCTTTGAGTACCCCAACCGCTGGCTGAGTGTGTCAGCTTTACCAACAGAAACGTCCAGTTGTGAGGCGGGGTGTCGATCAATTCGAACAGGAGTGTCCGCACGTTCCAACATTGCAGTAGTCACAGTTGTGTGCGGCAGGCCTGCACGTGAGAGGCCGGACAGGTTTGCACGACTCTCGTCGCAAGGATGACAGTCACTTATCCCAACGACTCACCGTGCTTTTGTTCACCGCCAGGTGTCTGTAGATAATCCGCAAGCCCCTCCGAATACCTACAATGCTCTCATTTTCCTCGAAAAGAAACTCAGTGACAGCTCTCTGCTTGCAATGCACTTCCTTTACAAATGCCACTTTGAAGGCTACTTGTAGCGCCACCACCTATCGGTACTCGATGAAACTATAGAGGCAAAAGCGGGAATTTTCCACAATGTCCCACAATCAATTCCACATTTTTTTTTCAACCAGAATACGCCGAAAATAAGAGTATTGCAGAATCCACATAACATGAAAATTCTTATGGGGATTGCACTGCATTACTGTATGAAATTCTCGTGCAGCAGAATGATTTTATTGTGAATATTAAAATTTTTTAAAGGTTCTACCAAACGAGCTCAGAACAGGGAAGGTTAGCTCTCGGCCGGTGTGTCAGTTGCTATGCGAACAAGGTGTACCACAAATGTAACTGATGTCAGGGCAAGAGGTAAATATTGGCACACAACGTAAAGGCGTGGAAAGCAGAAACGCAAACATTGCCATGCTAAAAAGCGTGGCACTGTGAATCAACGCTATATAACGTCAACGCCAAAGCGCCACAGAAAAATCAAACGTGCGCAGAAATACCTGAGCTCGGCGGCCCAGAATAATTACTGTTTACCACAGTGAGGTAGGGAGAGTTAACGGATCTGATAAACGAGAGCTGTTGCACAACCAGAGCCCCTACGTCGTAGTTGGGTTCCGCCCTTTAAATAATGAGACCTTAGGATATCAAAGACACATTCATCTGTGCTGCCGTTGTGTCTGTGCCGATAACTAGAGAAAATGACACTACTGACTTTCAGTAAAGCCACGACGAGCTGCAGGCAACCTGATACACAACACAATCGTGGTCTGCCTTTGCTGCCTACTGAGTCATCGAGAATGAGTTGACTGGGGTGCAGCCAGTCCTCCTCCATTACGTGTCATCGCAGATGATCAAGTTACCATCTCCACAATGACAGGAAGCGGTACATTCGCACAGCCACCTGGCATATGCTCGAGCATTATGAAGCACAAACGGACCGTTACAGAGCAACCAGATAACAGATCTGTATGCACTTTAACTGTCCGTTTGTACTTCGTAATAACTATGCTTTTTGACATGGTTTTTTCATTTTCGAAAACACTATTTAGACTGTCTGTTACGATGATTTGTAAATGGATCCGGGCCCGAGTCTAGTCATCAAGTGAATAAAGAAGGTGAAATTTGCAACATTGGCTAGTTTTTCGTTTCAGTGATTAACATAAGTTGCTGATCTACAATTTTCCAGCATGCGTGTGTCAGCAGTTTTGGAAATTCAACCACGAAGGGGGTAAAATGGTAGGTGAAAATCCTTTTGCAAATGAATCATTACTGAAGTTCTACTACAGCATTTCTGAAGCTACATCTATAAAAACTCGTATTTGTCTCCTCGGTTATAAACAAAAATATATGTGTTCCATTGCTTTTGCAAACTTGACCCATAAGGGGATAAAATAGAGGACGAAAGTTTTTATGGTAATATTTCTTTATGAAAACATTTTTGAAACTAAAACTCCGAAAATTTGTACTAGACTTCTCGGTTAGTAATAAAGAAACATGTGATCACTATTCTTAGAAAATTCAGGAGTGAAATAAGTGATGAAAAATTTTATGAAGAATTTTCGTTATGTTAAAATATTTTTAAAGCTGAATCTTTGAAAACTGGAATTTGACATCTAAAGTAATATTTGGAAAATTTGGAAATTTGTTGTAAGTTCCTATGGGACCAAACTGCTAAGGTCATCGGTCCCTAGGCTTACACACTACTTAATCTAACTTAAACTAACTTTGGCTAACGACAACACACACACCCATGCCCGAGGGAGGACTCTAGCCTCCGACAGGGGTGGAACCGCGAGCCTTGGCAAGGCGCCCCAGAACTCACGGCTACCTCGCTCGGCGAAAGAATATTTATTTGTGGAGGAAAGTTCTAATGGTAATATCACCACAACGACTCTAAGGCAGAATTAACAGAGACCTCCGACTCCAGCTACCAGAATAGCCTTTTAATCAGAACTACTTTCAGAACGTGCCATGGTTCTAAGTCGTTAATTAGGGTGGAAACTTTAGAAGATGTTGCAGATCGTAAGAACATTAAAATTCAATTAAACGAAAACAAAAACAAGAAATCTGCACACATTCTACGCGAGTGGAGCAGCGGGCGCTACGCTAGAACGTCATGTTTCTGGAACTTTATTTGCCCTGTATTATAATGGGCTAGTCATGACCGGAGAGAGACCGTAGGAAGGAGGCTATTCGTGGACTATACGTCTTGTTGACAATTGTTGCCTATGTGAATATGAATGTTTGTCTCTTGTGGACAAGTTTTCTTTGTGGTGTGTGGGGAACAGACAGTTCACCTGTAGTTTGTTTAGGCTGTCGCATACGTGCCCGGTGAGGCTCCTACAGGACGAGCGCTCGTCGCCTGTCGGACAAGTACAGCCGCAAGCCAGGACGCCAAAAGTTCGTAGCCATCCTCTCTGTTACTGTTGTCAGGTTGCATAATAGCTTGACGCCTCTCGTATCTTCCGTTGGCGCTTTAGTGACGGTTTTGCTGGCACACGGGCTTCCTGAAACTTAACAGATTGTCCTCAGTCACGACGGTGTTCCGACATCGCCGCTTTATTATCCTACAGCGTTCTTGTTCCTCTATTCGTGTGTTGACTGGCCTGCTTGTCCCCCTTACATTCGCAGTTCCGCACTCACAAAGCAGCTCATACAATCCTGCAGTATTAAGGTTGTTTACTGCAACCGTGGTGGAAAGTATCATCTCGTAGATCCTGTTGCTGCGGCGAGAAACTTCGTTGGGGCGGGATCGCTCACTGGCGTCTTTCACATAACGCAAGCGCACATGCCTTCAGACAGACAATCGTGTTTGGAAGCAACCCGGTCAAGCTCAGCGCCTTAGAGCGAGTGTAGCAAGGTGGACGTTCCCTGCCGTTTTGGGGTGGCAATATGTACAGCCGACGTACGCCGTTGGTGGTCACGCAAGCGCCGTAACGGCTGTACTATACGTGAATGCCATCCTCCGACCGATGGTGCAACCATACCTGCAGCTTACTGGCGAGGCATTTGTCTTCATGGACCACAATTCGCGCTCCCATCCTGCACATCTTGCGAATGACTTCCTTCAGGATAACGACATCGCTCGGCTAGAGTGGCCAGCATGTTCTCCAGACATGAACCATATCGAACATGCTTGGGATAGACTGAAAAGGGCTGTTTGTGGACGACGAGACCAACCAACCAATATGAGGGATCTACGCCGAATCGCTGTTGAGGATCGGGACAATCTGGACCAACAATGCCTTGATGAACTTGTAGATAGTATGCCAAGACGAATACAGGCATGCATCAATGCAAGAGGACGTGCTACTGGGTATTAGAGGTACCGGTGTGTACAGCGGTCTGGACCACCATCTTTGAGGGTCTCACTGTATGGTGGTACAAAATGCAGTGTGTGGTTTTCGTGAGCAATAAAAAGGGTGGAAAATATGTTTATGTTGATCTCTATTCCAATTTTCTGTACAGGTTCCGGATCTCTAGGAACCGAGGTGATGCAAAACCTTTTTCATCTGTGTATAATATTCCAGTATTAATGAATATGTCTAGCTACTCGACTTAACAGCCACTTTGTGATTAAACTGTAAAATATAAAACACTGGACAAACACACATCTGCAGAAGCATCTATCAGCGGCTCTCTAAGGTGTCCCAGTCTCATGATCTACCTTTTTTGTTATGAAAAACATACATCGAGTGGGAATACTAATGTTTTGAATAGCGGTTACTGTTTATAGTGTGAAATATTAGTTGAAAATCATCAAATGTATCAGATAGCAAAGACTGCTGTTTGCAACACTCGATCACGCAGGTTAAAGGTTATGCCAATATCAAGCAAATGGTCAAGGAAATTTAAGTGAGAGAGAGTAAGTTCCATTCCCTGTTGATTTCTTGTGGAAGTGGAACAGCGGCTGGTCAAATATTTAACAATGAAATTCGACCAACAGTCGTGGAGTGCGGAAGTTATTTCATCTTATTTCCGCTACCGTTTCGATAGCTCATTATGCGATCTTCAGACCCCATATGCATCTCTCAAAAATCGATATTGGCAGTTGCAGTCAAATTTTCGATGGAAGCACTTTAGGTACGAATCCACGACATACAGAAACATATGGCCAAACCATGTAAATATCGATTACTTTTGGGAGGTGCATATGGGCCCGAAGATGCCACAATGAACTGAAGAAGCTGGTAACGAAAATAAAATAAGTCCTCAATTGCACAGCTGTTTGGTGAATTTCATTTTTAAATATTTAAGTTCCATATCGTCACACGTAATCTCTTACCATCTCAAAGATACGTGGTAAATATGCCAGCAGTACAAATAATATACGAATCAAGGCAACGCGGCTTCTCCGTGCGGTGTAGGGCGCCTTGCCAAGGCTCGCGCTGCTGTCCCCATCGAATATTCGAGTCCTCCCTCGGGCATGCGTGTGTGTTGTCCTTAGCGTAAGTTAAAGTTAGATTAAGTAGTGTGAAGCTTAGGGACCGATGAACTCAGCAGTTTGGTCCCATAGGAACTTAACACTACCACTGAACCAAGTGCTACACACGACTCTAAATACTAAAGAAGCTAAACTGAGCTGACTGTACTAAACTTCAGATGTCTAAATTCGGATTCAGCACAAAGTCTCGTGGCTACGGGTCTCATACGAACAAGAACTAGCAACGGCACATGGAACATAATTGCACTCATCATCGTCATTAGTAACAACTCCGTTACGTACATCATTGAAAATTTCACCACGAGTTGCAACTACCTCGCTTATGGTCAATGAAATGAGTTTGCAGAAAGGCAATGGCTACGGGTAACCACACTAACGTAAACCACGAGGCAAACAAAGCGACTTGCTGCACTCAGCTCAACACGTCTCGCCGACCAGCACACAACAGGTTTATTTAATCCATTAGCCAGAGTTTCTAGTTCAGCAGGGAGCGATGAACCGCAATCCAAACACGTGACCTCTTGTAAGCCTCTGAGCCGTGGTAAAAGTTGCTGTTTTGAAGAGCGCGCCGCAGCGCGTTGTGTGAAGCAGTCGCCCTCCGTGGCAGTCGCAACTTTGGTGTCTCCCTCTGGTGGGAAAGGGGAAAGGTTGCCTGTTCACGTGCATTTAAGGGGCGTTATGAGCTCGGCAGGAGCTCACCATCTATGGCCGTCCTATCGCCCTCACTCCCACCCTTAAGTACCTTGGCGTCACCCTCGACCGTCGCCTCTCCTGGACTCCCCATCTCCAGATGATCCAAGCCAAGGCACGCTCCCGACTCCGTCTCCTCAAGCTCCTTTCCGGCCGTACGTGGGGTCACGACCCCTCCACCATCCTCCACACCTATAAATCCCTCATCCGCCCTATCCTTTGTTACGCCCATCCGGTCTGGATCTCCGCCCCCCCCCCCCCCTACCTTTTATAAATCCCTCCAAATCCTTGAACGCCATGCTCTCTGCCTCGCCTATCGCATCCGTCTCCCCTCCCCCACGCAGATCCTGTACGATCTCATCCCCTTCCCCCACCTCCTCCTTTTCCTTGAAAGGATACGGATCCTGTACACCTCCCGCAAACTCGATCCTCCTCACCCACTTGTCTCACCCATCCTCTCCCACCCCCGCCCGCTGCCGCGCCTGTATTCCCACATCCCACCCGGTCTCCATCTCTCCACTCTCCTTACCCTCTCCCAAGGTGGCTTCCGCCAGCTCCCCCTCCCTGATGGTGTCCTCCTCCCCTCCATCTACCCCTCCTATCAATTTTGATCCTCCCCCCACCACTTCCTGTGTCATTTCCTTTAGGCACCCTCCCTCCCTTCTCTTTCCTTTTCCCCGTCCCTGTCCCCTTCCTCCACCCCTCTTCCTCTGGGCTTCCCCTCCCCCTTCCTCCCTTCCCCCTAACTCCCCTGCCCATGGCATCTGCTCTCCCCTTTCCCTCTCCCACCCCCTCCTCCTTTCTTCACAGGTCCCCGGACTCGTTCACGGTTAGTGAACTTTCGCACGCTGGATATCACCGCCTCGTGTTTCTGTGTATGCCGTCGTTTTGTGCAGTGGTTCAGTGTTATTCGTTTTGTGCACCTACGTTCACGTGTGACAATCTTCGTCTATGTATGTGTCCAGGTGTCTGAACAAATTTTATCTTGGACTCTACGCCCGTGAACGGCTCCATGTATTTTAAAAAAGTGTTTGTCTCCGTTTCTATGTCCACCATGTTTTTTCTCTAAATGTCTTCATTGTATCTTTTGTGTTTCTCTGAGGCCAAAGAGCGGCGTAGTATGCTGCTGCTGGCCTGCCTGTAAACAGGTTTAAAAATAACAATAAAGAAAAAAAAACTCGGCAGGAGGTCAGACGGGCGAGTCTGGTCAGTTGGTCAGTGCGAGTGAGGCTGGGTCAGTCTCGCGTCACCAGTTGCTGGTCTGTCTCGTTCGCATTTGTGCGAAAGTGAGTGTTCGTCTGTCGTCGGAGTGCTACTGAGTCTGCGCGTTAGGCCGCCAGTCTGCTGGAGTTGCTTGGGCATCGGTCATTGGCGGCTGAATCGGTCGGTCGGTCGGTTGGTCAGTCGCGCACCGAGACGCAAGATGACTGGTCCTCCTTGAGCGTTGGCGCCTGTGAGGTCCCCACGTGAGTCGAGTGGGCCGCGCCGTATAGAAATGAGTAGTGGCTTCGCGGTCGACACGAGAGCAACAGGAGTCAAACCACGACATCGGGCTGGCCGGGGCGAGCTGCGACGCCGTGAGACGGGAGATCAGCGCGCCTTCCTGTGTCCGTTGAAGCGGCTGGCAGCGGACGGTTCGGGAGAACGTTGGGGGCGCTGCACCAGGTCTTCGCCAGAAATCGCAGTTTATTAGAAGTTAAGCGATTGGAGATGTTTCATTTGCTTGTTAAATTCTACTTGTTTTCTTGGTGAGGTCAGCAGCCGCTTTCTTTTGGGGTCGTCCCACCATTCTTCTCCGTTGGCCCACCCGCGGGAAGGTGGTTATTTATGAATTGGGGGGTCCGTTTCCCCTTGTGGAGTTCGGCGGGTTAGAGCAATCTGCGGTTCGGGTTGTTCAGTAATCCCCCTGTCAATGTGCCATAAGTTAATAGCTGCCTCTGTCAAGTTTGTCGGATTCGGTTTATTGCTTAAGGTGTAAAGGCCGAATTCCTGAAATATGTTTTTATCTAGCCTGTCATCTTTCGAGGTGGTGTATGTGTAATGTAGAGCATGTTGGTATGTTTTATGTAAAACTGCATTTTATGGATTTTATTTAAATGGCATTTTAGTATATAAATTTACCACCCTTCCACCGTAAGAGTTCTTTTAAAAACAAGTTGAACTTTCGGTGGCAAATAATTTTAATGTGAGTGTTTTGTACCATTTCCATCCCTCTTATGAGGTGGATAGTTTATGTGTGTGTGTGTGTGTGTGTGTTGTTAAAATTTTTAGTTTAAAGTAATCTGGTGTGTTGCAGATTTGCACCAGTGTAGTCTTTCAGAGGTTGTTGTGAGCGGTCTTGACCACGGCCGTGTTAAAAGGGAGCGGCAAGGTTCTCAGCCCGAAAGCACATGCTATAAAAATAATAATAATAATAATAATAATAATTCTGCCTCTGAATAAATTGTAACTTGATATTTACAGGGCGCTTTCTGATTATAATTTTTAAAACTGTTTAAAAAAGAAGGGGCTTTTAGGAATAAAATGTCCATTTATTAAAAAAAAATTTTAATTTGTGTCATCAGTTACCCATTGGCAACTACTTCCACGCTCACAGAGTGTGATTAAATGTGTTAATGTTCTTGATGAATCGCTAGTAAATAAAGTAAATTCTTAATAAAAGGTTTTGAAAGTAAATTCACGGTTAGACTACACAAGCTAACCAAACTTTCTACAGTCGATTCTTGGCACACAGTTCCATCTTTGCCTCACTTCAGCAATAACTGTTTAGCAAAGTGAAGTACAAATATGACTGAAAATGGGAAGAGGCAACTTTCAACATACTCCATTATTCTATTTCCTTTACTGTAATATACAAACAGTCGCAGTTTTTAATTATTGATGAATCTTTGTGTACACTTGATGGCGAATTTGGAAAAACGAAAACGCTTTTACTTATGGCTGTCGGGTAGTCCACTTATGCAGGAACTCTCACGTATTGAAGATTTCTCGTACAATTTACTGTGTATAGTGCGTGTTGAAAACAGAAACAAGTACAATAATGAATAGCCAGGAAGATAATTTACTTATGGTCAACTGAGATAACGCTGCAGGTCACCGACGGAGTGTGAGTACTATTCTTTCATGGAGAAGGTACTTTTTGTGTGCAATGAGGGCAGGTTTAAGGCTAGAGAGACGCAAGCGGCCGCTGGGGGCGTTAGGCAGAGACGGCCGCAGTGGTGCACATAGAGTAACATTTGTACCCTGGGTGTATCGTAATTGGTAGCGACAACAAGCGATTTCCACGCACGCTACAATGAAATTTGTTTTGAAATGTTTTACCATCAGCCCAAAGAGCCGAAGCTAATGTAGGAGGGAAGTGGAAGCGGGGCGGGGCAAGTATGTGACGCTTGTGGAGAAAAATAGCGGTGGGGGGGGGTGGGGGGGGTGGGCACCAAATGATAAGTTGCTTTTGTGTAAAAATGTTTTCGAACCGGCCCTATGTGTATTCGGAATCATTATTTGCTTTAATATTATTTTGAATTATTTCTATGGATTATTACATTATGTGCTTATTTCAGGAAACTGTCGAAGCAAATAAAACAGTGGCACACAGAGATAAGTACCTCTGTAAATAGTGATTCAGATTACACAGGAAAAATATCCCTTTCACTACCCCAGTTGTTCAACATTCTGTGCTGAGGATGTGTTTCGAACACAGATGCCAGTTCCAGCGTTGCGTTCCGTTTTCAGATATGCTACAGAATGACGCCAGAGTTGCGAAGTCCCTGACGTACTCGTTCTGTAATGACAGGTGGATGTCAAATATCTAGTCGCCTTCTCATGATTTCGTCATCTTTCAACGACTTCCCGTAGATGTCAACGTCAATAGTGCTGCTTACAGCCGACTTGCTTCGGCGTTTTAGATATTGCCGTTTACAGACGCCGGACAACACCAACCTGCTCCTTGAAAAGACGCTTAAACGCGGGGTTGTCCATTAGCGGCCAGTATCGTCACTAGATCGAGTCTCTATGTGTCTCTGCTATTCTTACGTAAACTTACTCACAGTTTCAAAACTTGGATATAACAGAAAAAACGGATATAAAATACTACAAGTGTTTGTTATTCAGATTGTTTGGATCGTTGATCAGGAATCAAATGTCGTAATCAGAAAATTCAAAATGGGGAATCGAAAATTATATTTAGCAGATTCGAATAAAACTTCGGGTGTGAAGTATTGTGAGGTCGCGTATAAAGAACCAGAGGTCTGAATTGCCATATTGAAATTTTTTACTCAATATCCAAAATTTTTCAGCCGTAATCATAGTCACATTACTGCGTTCAGAATGGTTACTGTCGGGTTGTCCATTGGGAAGTGGTTCGAAGAGCAAATCTTTTGTCTCAGGTGGCACCTGTTAATATTCTGACTCTCGTGGTTGATGGATCCTAAGATGATAGAAGCCAATGGAAAATATTATGTATTGTTATATCAAGGGGAATATTATCATGTAAAATTGTCTCAGAAATGTTAGGTGCGAGCTTATTGCGAATCTTGAGATATCAGGTCATTTGGCAATAGAGCAGCTTCGATTATGGCATATGCGTGCATCAAAACTACATGGACTGATGTCAGCATCGGGCATTGTTGCAGAATATTGAGTGTCTGGTAATGTTGGCATCCGACTTTCGAGAAATATGTATTTTTTTCGGTGATCTTGACAGAAATGTTGTAGTTCTGGAGTTCTATGTACATAATTTGAAAAGCTCTGCAACTTCTCGTGGGAAAAAAAAATATTTGTCGGGAAAATTTTAATCTTCTAAAAATATATTTGTCAATCTGTCAAAAAAATTGTAATTATAATTTCGATTAGCATCCCAAGAACTCTACAGAAAACCCTAATCACATTTTTTGTGCAGATAATAGATTACGAGGTAATTGAAATAATGAGGGACGCATTTATACCGCGTGACAAGAACGTCCGTCCACTAAGAAGGTGCAAATGTATGCACTCAAATACATTTTAACTCCTTAACTGCACTGCAACAGTAGGAGAGCCATTTACAAAAGTGGAGCAAGACAGAGGAAATCATGTAGCCAGCGATTTCGGGTAATATCGATAGTTTAAGAAGATATATGTCACTACACCGTATTAAAATGCCATAAACGTACCTTCTGGAGTGCTACAATGCAGGATTTTGTGCACGAACTGTCCTCTGAATTACGTCCCATAAATTTTCGATGGGATTCATGTCGGTCGATCTGGATGGCCAAATTATTCGCTCCAGAATGATAGCGTTGTTTGGGAATATGAAGGATGGCTACAAAAGGTTTCCTACTGGCTGAACGTAACAATTTCTAGTGAATGATGGGCTCAGTTGGACCAGAGGACGCACTCCATTTCATGTAAACACGACCCACAGCATTATGAAGTCACCACCAGCGACTTGTTGACAACTTGTTTCCGTGGCTCGGTGGGGCCTGCGCCACACTCGAACCGTACATCAGCTCTTAGCTACTAAAATCGGGACTCGTCTGACCAGGCCACGGTTTTCCAACAGGTAAGGTCCCGTGCCCAGCAGAGGAGCTGCAGGCGCCCTTGTGCTGCTAGCGAAGCTACTCGCGTCTGACGTCTGCTGCCAGAGCCCACTGACGCCCCACTGTCGCAACGGATACGTTCGTCATACTTCCGGTATTGGTTGGTTGGTTGGTTGGTTGGTTTGGGGAAGGAGACCAGACAGCGAGGTCATCGGTCTCATCGGATCAGGGAAGGATGGGGAAGGAAGACGGCCGTGCCCCTTGAAAGGAACCATCCCGGCATTTGCCTGGAGCGATTTAGGGAAATCACGGAAAACCTAAATCAGGATGGCCGGACGCGGGATTGAACCGTCGTCCTCCCGAATGCGAGTCCGGTATTGGTATCTGCGGCTATTTTGCAGTGATGCTTGTCTGTTAGCCCTGACACCTCAAAGAAAAAGCCGCTGCTCTCGGTCGTTGAATGAAGGCCGTCGCAGAAAGCATTGTCTATGGTGAGAGGTGAAGCCTGAAACTTGATATCCTCGGCACACTTTACACTCTGGACCTCTGAATATTGAACTTCCTAACCATTTATTGTATAGAATATCCCTTGCACCAAGCTGCAACTACCAGCCCGACATATATACCTACAGGGTGTTTCAAAAATTACCGGTATATTTGAAACGGCAATAAAAACTAAACGAGCAGCGATAGAAATACACCGTTTGTTGCAATATGCATGGGACAACAGTACATTTTCAGGCGGACAAACTTTCGAAATTACAGTAGTTACAATTGTCAACAACAGATGGCGCTGCGGTCTGGGAAACTCTATAGTACGATATTTTCCACATATCCACCATGCGTAGCAATAATATGGCGTAGTCTCTGAATGAAATTACCCGAAACCTTTGACAACGTGTCTGGCGGAATGGCTTCACATGCAGATGAGATGTACTGCTTCAGCTGTTCAATTGTTTCTGGATTCTGGCGGTACACCTGGTCTTTCAAGTGTCCCCACAGAAAGAAGTCACAGGGGTTCATGTCTGGCGAATAGGGAGGCCAATCCACGCCGCCTCCTGTATGTTTCGGATAGCCCAAAGCAATCACACGATCATCGAAATATTCATTCAGGAAATTAAAGACGTCGGCCGTGCGATGTGGCCGGGCACCATCTTGCATAAACCACGAGGTGTTCGCAGTGTCGTCTAAGGCAGTTTGTACCGCCACAAATTCACGAAGAATGTCCAGATAGCGTGATGCAGTAATCGTTTCGGATCTGAAAAATGGGCCAATGATTCCTTCGGAAGACATGGCGGCCCAGACCAGTACTTTTTGAGGATGTAGGGACGATGGGACTGCAACATGGGGCTTTTCGGTTCCCCATATGTGCCAGTTCTGTTTATTGACGAAGCCGTCCATGTAAAAATAAGCTTCGTCAGTAAACCAAACGCCGCCCACATGCATGCATATCGCCGTCGTTAGCGAATGTCTCTCGTGCAGCAATGGTAGCGGCGGTGAGGGGTTGCCGCGTTTGAATTTTGTATGGATAGAGGTGTAAACTCTGGCGCATGAGACGATACGTGGACGTTGGCGTCATTTGGACCGCAGCTACAACACGGCGAACGGAAACCCGAGGCCGCTGTTGGATCACCTGCTGCACTAGCTGCGCGTTGCCCTCTGTGGTTGCCGTACGCAGTCGCCCTACCTTTCCAGCACGTTCATCCGTCACGTTCCCAGTCCGTTGAAATTTTTCAAACAGATCCTTTATTGTATCGCTTTTCGGTCCTTTGGTTACATTAAACCTCCGTTGAAAACTTCGTCTTGTTGCAACAACACTGTGTTCTAGGCGGTGGAATTCCAACACCAGAAAAATCCTCTGTTCTAAGGAATAAACCATGTTGTCTACAGCACACTTGCACGTTGTGAACAGCACACGCTTACAGCAGAAAGACGACGTACAGAATGGCGCACCCACAGACTGCGTTGTCTTCTATATCTTTCACATCACTTGCAGCGCCATCTGTTGTTGAAAATTGTAACTACTGCAATTTCGAAACTTTGTCCGCCTGAAAATGTACTGTTGTCCCAAGCATCTTGCAACAAACGGTGTATTTCTATCGCTGCTCGTTTAGTTTTTATTGCCGTTTTAAATATACTGGTCATTTTTGAAACCCCCTGTATATATGAAGGGGTTATTTCAACAGTGGTACAAATCCATTTTTGTTCATTCTGAGGTAGTCCTGAAGTTAAATGAGCGCTGAAAAATCTACAGTTGAGTATAAGTATATAAGTATAAAAGTATAAGTATAAAAGTATAAGTATAAAAATATAAGTATATATACTTGAATATTTCTGGTATCTCAACAGCAAATGTTTCAGCGCTCTTTTAACTTTTGGGCTCTGTATCTGAGAATGAACAAAAATGGACTTGTACCACTATCGAAATAAGCCCTTCATATATATATATATATATATATATATATATATATATATATATATATATATATATATATATATATATTGGGTGTTTCCGTAGACCGTGCAAAAATTTAACAGGACATAGAGGATTCTCCACTGAACGACTTCATGCAGGAAACCTGGGATCACAAAAACCAGCTTAAGGAGATAATAGAAATAAAATCACATTACTGTGTCCTTTTTCATTTACATTAGTTACAGTGAACTTACTACTTGTAGTGTGTCTCCCTTCGTGCGGCCATAATCACGTTGGAAACATTTTGACATGAATCACTTCAGTACAAATAACAAATGACAGCTCCACCAATGCACTGCTATTCCATACCTTGTGTACGCGATACTACCGCCATGTGGATATTGCTAATCCAGTACTTTTTGTCGCCTCAGCGTACATTAAACGGATCACACAAACAGTACCTGAAATGTGTGTTTTCCTCCTGTTCGCTATTTACCGTCAACTGTCACTGCACATGTCATATCGACATGAGGCTGGAATGACACCGCAGCATTGGACAAGTACGGCACCAGTGCAATCTGCACAAGATTTCACGGGACCGAAGTTGGAACGCGCACATCTTTTTTCTGTTTTGTCCACTTTTTCAAACGAGTTGGCCCACTGTGTGGCGTCACGTGCCTGCAACGCTGAAGCCAGTCTAGAGGTGGGCAGTGCTCATAGTGTTTTGACTCAACAGTGGACGTCTCGAAGAAGTGTGGCACGAAGTGGATAACTTCTGACAAGAGCAGGCGACGCTATCAATCTCCAGCACACTCATTTACACCTTTCTCGGGGTGCACCCATCACATTCAGTTTATAATTGACGTCACCTGTCTACCGGATACGTTTTTGACTGCTGTTTTATACGCTGACAGGTGACGCTCATCCTTCACGAGCAGTTGACTTTGACCGGAAAGTTGCTCCTGCAAGACACTGCGGACGTGCACAGCGACAGTCGTAGAATGTAAATAAACTCCGGTGGTGGCCCCACCCGCGCGGCTCACGCCAGACAATTTGCGGGCCGCACCTCGCGGCGTGCTGCCTAATGCCTCAGGGCTGCTACTGCCACTGTGCTGTACCGAGGCGAGTTATATTAAGCCCCGCTCGGGCGCGAGAGACCCCGCTGCTGCGGCCATTACGCGCGTCCTACATAAATAGGAGAACGCGGGACGGCAGATTTAATTTTCTGCCCTGACGGAAGCGCTCCGCGCCTCGCCTTATCCTGCCGGGTCCTGGGCGCAAGTGCCGGCTTAATCCCGCTGCAGAAGCAGCAGCAGCGGCGGCACTGAGTCTCGCTAACCCAGTACGGGATTACCTGCGGGGGTGGTGGGAGGCAGGGAGGGAGGGAGGGAGGGGAGGGGGCGTGGCATATTGCCCCCTCCCCATCCGCTCGCTGTAATCGCAGCCGGCCTCGGGCACTCGCCCCCTGCTCTACCTGCAATTTGTTTGCCGCTGAAGCTGCTGCACTAGTTTGACGCACTATACGCACCCAGAAAGTCTCGTAAGTATGTAATTTGCTGCAGCGTAAGACATTACCTTAAAGTGGATTTTCTCCTGATGATAAATCTCGCTTATTAAGACTGGCGTGCAGCTGTGGTATAGTTGCTGCCGGGTCCTACCATTTCGCACTACCTATTGCCGCCGTTACCGTTTCCAGGCCTTCGATACCATCCGTTGACTTTGACCAGTGACGCCATGACTAGCCCCAACATGTAACACGATTATGATTTCAAAATGGCCTATGAATTTAGCGTAGGATTTAGATGGAGTGAGATTCGGGCTCGATGTTGTACATACATAGGGCTCAGTCTAACATCGACAGAATAAATGTGCACTTCCACCAAAACAAAATATTTCTGTAGCCCACAGACATCCTTAACCTGGGAGCCACACACTGAATATAAAAAAATGACTTCCATCAAAGAAAGGAATAAAACCCTACCTTTGGCATAAAATATGAGTGCATAACAGGATTGGTTGGTGGTTTAAAAGAGGGGGAAGGGACCAAACTACGAGGTCATCGGTCCCTTGTTCCTAATAAAACAGCCAGCCACTGTGGCCGAGGGGTTCTAGGTGCTTCAGTCCGGAACCGCGCTGCTGCTACGGTCGCAGTTTCGAATGCCTCGGGCATGATGTGTGTGATGTCCTTAGGCTAGTTAGGTTTAAGTAGTTCTAAGTATAGGGGATTGATGACCTCAGATGTTAAGTCCCGTAGCGCTTGGAGCCATTTGAACCCATTTGAATCTAATAAAACAAAGCCACAAGTGTGAGAATAAAAGAGACGAGACATATAACACAAAACGAAAAGAAAGACCACAAGAAGGATGAAAAGGCAACGAACACTAAAAGGAACAAAAGAGGACAAGATAAGAACAGATATGTAAGAAACAGTTAGAAGAGTATAACAAGGAAGCAGATTATAGTGACTGGCCGACCACGAAAATAAAAAGGAAAAGCCAGATACCCTGTCGCACCTTAAAATCTCCACCCTAAAAGCACTAGGTTGGAGGCCACAGAGAGGCAAAGGACACGCGGTAAGACTCAGATCGAATGTAAAACTCCCCTCACGCATGAAACGTAAAACCAAGTCAGCCGATGAGGCGTTGTCTGCTAAAATCAATGACAACGAGTCCGGCAACCGAAGATGGTCGCAGGGCAGTCAAAGGAGCACACAGCAGAAGAATATGGGCCACTGTCAACCGGGCGCCGCACCGACACTGAGGTGGGTCTTCAAGGCGCAGGAGGAAGCCGTGGGTCGCCCAGGCATGGCCAATGGGGTGCCGTCAGAGAACCACGGAGTCCTTGGGAGAGGCCTTCATCGAGGACTTCCACATATTCGTGGTCCCCTTAATTGCTCGCAGTTTCTAGTGCGTACTATTTTACCATTCCGTCTCTCAAAGCTGAAAAAACCTTGCGGCGTAATATCAAGAAGTGGGCTCCATGTAGCCTGTTTGGTTGGCCTGTCAGCAAGTTCATTTTCCGGAATTCAGACGTGAACAGGGGTCCAGACGACCAACACTGAACGACTGGACAATTCCAGGCTGTAGATGGACTCCTGGATGGACGCTACCAAATGATGACGAGGGTAGCACTGGTCGATATTTTTCAGGCTGCTTAAGGAGTCAGTACTCAAGGAGTCTGCTTAAGAAAAGACTCCCCAGGGCATGAACGGAGATACTGAAGTGCGCGAAATGGGCACTAGCTCTGCAGTGAATACACTGCAGCCATCGGATAAGGAATGCTGTTCAATATGGTCGCCGTGAATGTAGGCAAAGCCAACGCGACCATCAGCCATCGAGAAGTCGGTGTAAACCACTTCAGAGCCCCGGAACATGTAAAGAATCAAGAAGAAGCGACAGCGGAGAGCCGCAGGGTTAACGGAGTCCTCAGGGCCATGTGAAAGGTCCATACGAAGCTGCGGGCGACGCGTACACCATGGAGGCGTACATGAACGGACCGCAAGTAGAGGCGGTGAAACGAAGGACTCCAGTTCGGAGAGAAGGGACCACACGCGAACCGCAATCGTTAGCCCCGACCTGGCCCGTCGATGCGGGAGATGGACTGCAGCCAGTGGGAAAAGGAGAACCACGAATGTGTGCTGCGTAACTGGTGAGCAGCTGTGCACGTCTGATCTACAATGGAGGGACACCAGCCTCCACCAGTACACTGGTCACCCGACTCGTCCTAAAACCTCCTGTCGCTAGTCGAACGTCGCAGTGGTGCACAGGGTCGAGTAAATGCAACGTTGAGGGCGCTGCCGAACCATAAACCACACCCCCTAGTCAATTCGGTATTGGACAAGTGCACTGTAGAGCCGCAGCAGAGTAGATCGATCTGCACCCCAACTGGTGTTGCTCAGGCAACGGAGGGCATTGAGATGCTGCCAGCACTTCTGCTTAAGCTGACGAAGATGAGGAAGCCAAGTCAATCGAGGGTCGAAAACCAGTCCTAAGAATCGATATGTCTCCACTACAGTGAGTGGATCGTCATGAAGGTAAAATTCTGGGTCCGGATGAAAGGTACGACGCCGACAGAAGTACACGACACACGACATTGCGTCTGAAAACTGGAAGCCGTGGGCTAGAGCCCATGACTGCGCCTTGTGGATGGCTCATTGTAGGCGACGCTCAGCAACACCAGTACTGGAGCAACAGTACTAAATGCAGAATTCGTCTGCATACAGAGATGGTGAGACGGAGGGCCCGACAGCTGTTGCTAGACCTTTAATGGTCACTAAAAATACACTCATAACAGAGCCCTACGGGACTCCATTGTCCTGGATATGGATGGAACTATGGGAGGCACCAACTTGGACACGGAAAGAACGGAGCGACAGGAAGTTTTGGATAAAAATCGAGAGCGGGCCCCGGAGACCCCACTCATACAATGTGGCAAGGATATGATGTCGGCAGGTCGTGTCGTACGCTTTACATAGGTCAAAAAAGACGGCAACCAGGTGTTGCCGTCTGGAAAAGGCTGTTCGGATGACATACTCGAGGGACACAAGATGAGTAGATGTTTAATTATCTGGCTGTGGATCCGATCAGGCCGAGGAGCTGTGTCGGGGCAATGTGCAATAGCACTGAGGAGCTCCCACTCTGTAAATGTGGCACTATTAGGATTCACTGTGGCGTGAAGTGAATGAGAGGACGTTCCATTCCAGTCGCCGTTTGAGAGTCGGGGCTAATTCTCAGACACAGAGGCTCGAGCGCTCAGTAAAGTGCTCGGAAATCGCGTTTGCGTCGGTAGAGAACACGCCATTTACGGTAACACCGGGAACACCTGTTGAGGTCTGGCATCCGAAAAAACGTTTGGTCTTTGCCCAGACTTGGGAAGGTGACGTATAGCACCCAATGGTCGAGACGTATCTCTCCGAACACTCCTGCATCCGTCGTTTGATAAGTTGGCGAACGCAAGCGCGGAGCCATATAAAGGCTGTGGGGTGCTCCGTGGAAGGGTGACGCGTATGCCGCTGTAGAGCTCGCCGACGCTCCTTAATTGCTTCAACGACTTCCGGCGACCACCAAGGGACTGCCTTGCGCCTCGGGCACCCTGAAGTGCGAGACATCGCGTTTTCTCCTCAGAAACAATTGTTGAAGTGACATGCTCAACCATCACATCGATATTACCGTATGGGGGAGATTCAATGGTGACAGAGGTGATAGTTTCCCAGTCCGCCTCGTTTAAAGCCCACCTGGCCAGGCGTCAGTGGGCCTGACACTGGGGCAGTGACACGAAGATGGGTAAGTGGTCACTACCACACAGGTCGTCATGTGCTCTCCAGTGGATGCATAACAGGACAATAATATTAAGACTTTACACTGCTTGGCTCTCAGCCATAGCCAGACATCACGACAGAAAACTTCAATAGTAAAATGTAAGATAACTAAACAAGTTTCAGCCTTAAATAGGATCGTAACGTACAACTACCCGTTGGCCGATTATTACTTCTGTCACCACACCGAGTTACACAGAACCTATCACATAACCTGAGCACAACTGTTCTCACAAAACCAATCAAGAACATAGCCTCCTGACAAAAGAAACGCGTTACAATAGTATCAACTTCATTCCAACCGAACAAAATAGCCACTGATATAATAAATATGATATGAAACAGACCAGCTGATCGCTAAAAGTAAACATAGCAAACTTCTAATTACTGCTGGAGACAAACCGCAGAATGGATGCACAAAATTACAAAGCGAAAGTAATGGTGGAAAAGTTTCAGGAAGAAGGCGTCATCCTTTTAAACAGTTCCAACATACCTACATATATTTCTCACAATGGCAGAAGTACAATGGACATTGCTTTCATAACGGGACCAACCGGGAGTATTGTATCACCTCTCTGGACTGCAGACCACATACCACTTCGGAAACATATCCCTCTGGAAATAAATGTCCAAGGAGCATGACGAAAAGCGCAAGAAAAAGAGAAAGAGGCACCTTCGAGGAGAATTGACATCGGGAAAGTGGAAGCAAAATCAGACGACATAAAACATATCGAAAAGCTAATAGACAACTCGCGACTACAAGAAGCAACAGAAGCGATAAGAGAACTCTTAAGACAAGTCGCTAATCCCAGGTACAAGAGGAGAGCGAAAAAATGGTTAGACACAGATAGTTACAGTATAAAAAAAATATACTAGAAATCCTACATCAACTAAAACAGTCCGCAGGGAACCCTATACTCCTCAGAACTTACGCCGAAAAACGAAATATCTATAATATAACTCTAAAGAAAAGAAGAGAACAATCTGGGGACGAGAAGGAAAGAAACTATTGGAGGAAGCCTCAACAGACCCATATATTGCGGTACGCCCCAGAAAACGAGCTGAAACGCATTGCATTGATATGATAATATGGGACACGCACTTCAACAACATACTGAGCAAGGAAGGACTAAGAGGGAGAGGAGAGAGAATACAATGCCACCAACTACCATGGAATTGATCTCATTGGCCATAGAATAGATCGAAGATGCCGTTAACAGCACCAAGAAGAAAAAAGCTGTAGGCCCTGACAGACTTCATAGCGAATATTTAAAAGACAATGCCTAAGTACTAACGCCAATGTGGACAAAACTCTACAATAAGTGCATAGAAACAGCCTCCATTTCAGAACAGCGGAGACAGTGAATATTCGAAGTGCTATGTAAAGGGAAAGGAGACCCCAAGGACCCTACCAAATGCAGGAGCATGGTCCTAGAAAATATACCTTTCAAAGTGAAAAAATAACAGAAAGAATAAAAAAACCATTCCACGAACATCTCCCCTAAATCCAAATGGTATTGAGGAAGTGAAGATCAACTCTGACTACAATAGCACTTCTGCCTAAGATCGTATGGAAAGCCGGTGAAGACAGAGAAAAGTTTTATCTACATCTATAGATGTACTCCGCTAGCCACCAAGCGGTGTGTGGCGGAGGGCACGATTCGCGTCAAAGTCACATTCCCCCCCCCCTCCCCCCTCCTATCTCTCTCTCTCTGTTCCACTCGCGTATCGCTCGAGGGAAAATGGACTCTCTGAACGCCTCAGTATGAGCTCTAATTTTCCTTATCTTCGAATGGTGATCATTGACTGATTTGAAAGTGGGTGGTAATAATATATGCTCTACATCCTCTGCGAGGATCGGATTTCGGAATTTAGGGAGCAGCTTCTTCCGTTTAGCGCGCCGTCTGTCTGCAAGTGTGTCCCACTTCAAACATTCTATGAGATTTGTAACGCTCTCGCAATGGCTAAATGTACCAGTCACATATCTTGCCGCTCTTCTTTGGACCTTCTCAATCTCTTGACTCTGACTCAACTGGTAAGTCTCTCATACAAACGAACAATAAGACTGGACGAACTAAAGCATTGTAAACAATTTCCTTTATATGGTATTTATAAATTTCACAAAAGCCTTTGACGTTATAAAGAGAAAATTAATGACCAAAAACCTAGAGGATACCCTACGAGAAAATAATATACGTTCACGAGCCATAAGCGCAATACTGCGATGGAAGTAAATAAGGATCTCAGATAACCTCTCCCTCTCGGAGCCGATACCCCAATGAAACGGTGTACTATAGGGAGACCCACCGAGTCCTGTTATTTTACCTTGCAGCGGAGGAAATTTTAAGAATACTCCAAAGGGAGGGTATAATCTCACATGAATATGCAGACGATATTGTAATAGGCGCAATGGACGTTGCAAAGCTACAACAAGCGATAAACGATATGGAAAACTGGTGTGTCGAACACGGCTTCGAAATAAATGTGGCGAAAATAGAAACGATGGTACTCAGAAATGGAGGAAGAGCACCTGCATCAGCTGAGATCTTCATATGGGAGAGGAACCTGGAGATTGTAGTAGACTTCAAGTACCTAGGGTTCACAATACGAATCACTGCAAAATGTTTCACAAAACATGTAACAGAGAAAGCAGTTCAAGCAATAATGGCATTGTACAAATAGGCTCCACAATACATCAAATCCCTTAGCCTAGAGACAGCAGTAGCACTGTTCAGAGCCACAGTCCTCCGAATACTGACCTAAGGCATATAAATTATCGGACCACATCTTGTAATGAAAAACCTAACGACACTAGAAAGAGTGAGGGTGACCTGTGTAAAGAAAGCAATAGGAGTGTCCAAAACAACACGGTCCAGACTTGTATACCTGTTGGCGAGGAAGCCCATCCTCACTGAAGCCCTACGGACAGACCTGATGCTACCCAACAGCAGCACTTTGGGAAGTCTACTTCAAACATTGAAGGAAAAAAGACAAGACTTATCTCCAGAATTTTAGAACACAGGCGCCATGATTGACCTAACATGGGCAAACGAAAACTTCTAAACGAGACACGTGATCACCAGAATGGCTGTCCATGGTTTCCACAACCTTATTTGCAACAACACTTCGTATCATGAACCAAACGCAATGTGTGAGTGAACTGTGCCATCAAATATGCAATCGTTACCTAATAGAGCTGTGGGCCGAAAGGACATGATTACTAAGTGACTACGCAAATCACAATACGTAAAATTAATAATTTTGTTTATTACTATCATTGTACTTTGAATTTGTATGCTATTTGGCCGCCATAAACTTATTATTATGCCTTAAATTCTTTTAGAATGACACCAATTGATTATTCGCACTAGACAAGTAACGAAACGAATTCTCAGCTGTCACGCTCACGGCATAGATTAAACACAACACTTTAGTATTTATACAATCATTCACGCTTACGGCACGTGGTCAGCAAGTGGAACTGCTCTAGATCACAATGAAAATCACCATGCTCCTGTCTACCATCAATAAACAACCACTTCTTGTCACACGACAACCATGAACTTCCATGCGGAGTGGTTGGCTCGCATAAATCACCGTCCCCTACTCACTGTATTAACTACAAAACCACCAGCGTGAAACCGTCAGCTGTCAAAAGCACTCAGATAGTTTCCTTTTGACATGCAGAAACCCATTTCTCCGCCTCCACTGGGATGTCTGTCCGTCCAACCAGGAAACGAAACCAACAGCTCCACAGAGCTGTAATGTCGAGTCTGTGGCCATGCCCCAGGCAGACCGTAGTGAAGTCCGGCTGACAGTATTGCATCTGACCAGTTTCTCAAAGCCCTCGTTCTCAGCTGTGCCCAGAACTCACTGATTCGACTCTGTGCAGCAACTGACTATTTTACTGACCATCTTTGTCACCAGCACAAACTATGGTGCTAACGGGAATCTCATATCTGCTCTGCAGACGGACAAACTCTTTCATATTTGCGAATTAGGTCACGTGTTATTTACTTTCAGGGGCCTCATTTTTTCTCGTTCACCGTCGGTTTTTTATCTACATCTACATCTACATCGACATTTATACCCCGCAAGCCACCCAACGGTGTGTGGCGGAGGGCACTTTACGTGCCACTGTCATTACCTCCATTTCCTGTTCCAGTCGCGTATGGTTCGCGGGAAGAACGACTGTCTGAAAGCCTCCGTGCGCGCTCTAATCTCTCTAATTTTACATTCGTGATCTCCTCGGGAGGTATAAGTAGGGTGAAGCAATATATTCGATACCTCATCCAGAAACGCACCCTCTCGAAACCTGGCGAGCAAGCTACACCGCGATGCAGAGCGCCTCTCTTGCAGAGTCTGCCACTTGAATGTATTAAACATCTCCGTAACGCTATCACGGTTACCAAATAACCCTGTGACGAAACGCGCCGCTCTTCTTTGGATCTTCTCTATCTCCTCCGTCAACCCGATCTGAAACGGATCCCACACTGATGAGCAATACTCAAGTATAGGTCGAACGAGTATTTTGTAAGCCACCTCCTTTGTTGATGGACTACATTTTCTAAGCACTCTCCCAATGAATCTCAACCTGGTACCCGCCTTACCAACAATTAATTTTATATGATCATTCCACTTCAAATCGTTCCGCACGCATACTCCCAGATATTTTACAGAAGCAACTGCTACCAGTGTTTGTTCCGCTATCATATAATCACACAATAAAGGATCCTTCTTTCTGTGTATTCGCAATACATTACATTTGTCTATGTTAAGGGACAGTTGCCACTCCCTGCACCAAGTGCCTATCCGCTGCAGATCTTCCTGCATTTCGCTACAATTTTCTAACGCTGCAACTTCTCTGTATACTACAGCATCATCCGCGAAAAGCCGCATGGAACTTCCGACACTATCTACTAGGTCATTTACACTCCTGGAAATTGAAATAAGAACACCGTGAATTCATTGTCCCAGGAAGGGGAAACTTTATTGACACATTCCTGCGGTCAGATACATCACATGATCACACTGACAGAACCACAGGCACATAGACACAGGCAACAGAGCATGCACAATGTCGGCACTAGTACAGTGTATATCCACCTTTCGCAGCAATGCAGGCTGCTATTCTCCCATGGAGACGATCGTAGAGATGCTGGATGTAGTCCTGTGGAACGGCTTGCCATGCCATATCCACCTGGCGCCTCAGTTGGACCAGCGTTCGTGCTGGACGTGCAGACCGCGTGAGACGACGCTTCATCCAGTCCCAAACATGCTCAATGGGGGACAGATCCGGAGATCTTGCTGGCCAGGGTAGTTGACTTACACCTTCTAGAGCACGTTGGGTGGCACGGGATACATGCGGACGTGCATTGTCCTGTTGGAACAGCAAGTTCCCTTGCCGGTCTAGGAATGGTAGAACGATGGGTTCAATGACGGTTTGGATGTACCGTGCACTATTCAGTGTCCCCTCGACGATCACCAGTGGTGTACGGCCAGTGTAGGAGATCGCTCCCCACACCATGATGCCGGGTGTTGGCCCTGTGTGCCTCGGTCGTATGCAGTCCTGATTGTGGCGCTCACCTGCACGGCGCCAAACACGCATACGACCATCATTGGCACCAAGGCAGAAGCGACTCTCATCGCTGAAGACGACACGTCTCCATTCGTCCCTCCATTCACGCCTGTCGCGACACCACTGGAGGCGGGCTGCCCGATGTTGGGGCGTGAGCGGAAGACGGCCTAACGGTGTGCGGGACCGTAGCCCAGCTTCATGGAGACGGTTGCGAATGGTCCTCGCCGATACCCCAGGAGCAACAGTGTCCCTAATTTGCTGGGAAGTGGCGGTGCGGTCCCCTACGGCACTGCGTAGGATCCTACGGTCTTGGCGTGCATCCGTGCGTCGCTGCGGTCCGGTCCCAGGTCGACGGGCACGTGCACCTTCCGCCGACCACTGGCGACAACATCGATGTACTGTGGAGACCTCACGCCCCACGTGTTGAGCAATTCGGCGGTACGTCCACCCGGCCTCCCGCATGCCCACTATACGCCCTCGCTCAAAGTCCGTCTACTGCACATACGGTTCACGTCCATGCTGTCGCGGCATGCTACCAGTGTTAAAGACTGCGATGGAGCTCCGTATGCCACGGCAAACTGGCTGACACTGACGGCGGCGGTGCACAAATGCTGCGCAGCTAGCGCCATTCGACGGCCAACACCGCGGTTCCTGGTGTGTCCGCTATGCCGTGCGTGTGATCATTGCTTGTACAGCCCTCTCGCAGTGTCCGGAGCAAGTATGGTGGATACACTCCTGGAAATGGAAAAAAGAACACATTGACACCGGTGTGTCAGACCCACCATACTTGCTCCGGACACTGCGAGAGGGCTGTACAAGCAATGATCACACGCACGGCATAGCGGACACACCAGGAACCGCGGTGTTGGCCGTCGAATGGCGCTAGCTGCGCAGCATTTGTGCACCGCCGCCGTCAGTGTCAGCCAGTTTGCCGTGGCATACGGAGCTCCATCGCAGTCTTTAACACTGGTAGCATGCCGCGACAGCGTGGACGTGAACCGTATTTGCAGTTGACGGACTTTGAGCGAGGGCGTATACTGGGCATGCGGGAGGCCGGGTGGACGTACCGCCGAATTGCTCAACACGTGGGGCGTGAGGTCTCCACAGTACATCGATGTTGTCGCCAGTGGTCGGCGGAAGGTGCACGTGCCCGTCGACCTGGGACCGGACCGCAGCGACGCACGGATGCACGCCAAGACCGTAGGATCCTACGCAGTGCCGTAGGGGACCGCACCGCCACTTCCCAGCAAATTAGGGACACTGTTGCTCCTGGGGTATCGGCGAGGACCATTCGCAACCTTCTCCATGAAGCTGGGCTACGGTCCCGCACACCGTTAGGCCGTCTTCCGCTCACGCCCCAACATCGTGCAGCCCGCCTCCAGTGGTGTCGCGACAGGCGTGAATGGAGGGACGAATGGAGACGTGTCGTCTTCAGCGATGAGAGTCGCTTCTGCCTTGGTGCCAATGATGGTCGTATGCGTGTTTGGCGCCGTGCAGGTGAGCGCCACAATCAGGACTGCATACGACCGAGGCACACAGGGCCAACACCCGGCATCATGGTGTGGGGAGCGATCTCCTACACTGGCCGTACACCACTGGTGATCGTCGAGGGGACACTGAATAGTGCACGGTACATCCAAACCGTCATTGAACCCATCGTTCTACCATTCCTAGACCGGCAAGGGAACTTGCTGTTCCAACAGGACAATGAACGTCCACATGTATCCCGTGCCACCCAACGTGCTCTAGAAGGTGTAAGTCAACTACCCTGGCCAGCAAGATCTCCGGATCTGTCCCCCATTGAGCATGTTTGGGACTGGATGAAGCGTCGTCTCACGCGGTCTGCACGTCCAGCACGAACGCTGGTCCAACTGAGGCGCCAGGTGGAAATGGCATGGCAAGCCGTTCCACAGGACTACATCCAGCATCTCTACGATCGTCTCCATGGAAGAATAGCAGCCTGCATTGCTGCGAAAGGTGGATATACACTGTACTAGTGCCGACATTGTGCATGCTCTGTTGCCTGTGTCTATGTGCCTGTGGTTCTGTCAGTGTGATCATGTGATGTATCTGACCCCAGGAATGTGTCAATAAAGTTTCCCCTTCCTGGGACAATGAATTCACGGTGTTCTTATTTCAATTTCCAGGAGTGTATATATTGTGTTCTATATATATTGGGTTCTATGTGTATTTTAGATAAATTTCCCGAGTAATATCAAATACGCGCAAGTATAAATTATATTAATTATCTAATGGAAGCACGTTGTTTACTCCGATTTACAGAACCCGTAACAGTGGTCAGATAATGTGATGTAACAGTGTCCGCAAGCTAGGTAAACTAACATCTGTCAAACCAATATTAATTATAATTTACGAGTATAATTTAGCTACGCATCAAAGTTCATACTGTGTGGGAAGTGGAGATTTATTTAGAAAATGAACAACTTTTGACACAGAAGCTGACAAATTGATACTAAAATTAGAATATTGGAATCAGCCTCCATGGCTATTACATAAGCTGGGATGTCGTCGAAACTTAACGAGTGAAAAGAAAAAAAATCTTGATAACATAGCTCATGTCACTGATTTGAACATCTCTGCTATCGAAAAAGACAAGCAGTTTTGGATCCATGAGTAATTGAAAAGCCCGGCAAAGCAAATGCATGATATCAGTCATCAGTTATTTGAAGCAGAGTTTCGGAGCGGGCACAGGCAGCCATTAACAGACGAGGGTGGAACGAATATTAAAATCAACAAATCAGTAAATTAGGTGTCAATGTGCGTAGAAGCTAAATTTTACATACAAATGTTTTAGAACATGAAAGAGAAGAAGATTCCAATATTACTCCGATAATCTTACACATATTTCGGTCGTGTAGCTTAATACGGAAAAAGACAGGAAAACTCCATGGAAGTCGCACTGAATGGTTCTCTATTAATCATCAATTTTTGTCAAAACGACATAAAATACGAGCTCTGGGGTGTTGATTGAAAACTTTTATAAAATAATTTCTTGTATTTACCTTTCAGACATAAAAACATGAGACGATTATATTAACAGTTTTTGAATTAACTAGCCGGCCGAAGTGGCCGTGCGGTTAAAGGCGCTGCAGTCTGGAACCGCAAGACCGCTACGGTTGCAGGTTCGAATCCTACCTCGGGCATGGATGTTTGTGATGTCCTTAGGTTAGTTAGGTTTAACTAGTTCTAAGTTCTAGGGGACTAATGACCTCAGCAGTTGAGTCCCATAGTGCTCAGAGCCATTTGAACCATTTTGAACCAGTAATATTGATATTTTGCAGAGAAGTAAGTACATAGTACTGTAAATTTTGCAGGATAGATTTTCCTCTTGATAACGGCATCAGCGGTGAAATGATTAAAAACATAACAATGGGCCTACTAACCCTTATCTCATGAAGATGAACGTATAAAATGAACAGCAACAGTCCTATAAAACTTCTCTGCGCACACAACATATTATTTCAGTGTCTGATTGTTACACCGCACACATTATGTCAGTTAAAAGGAAACAGTTCTTTGGGATACAGCACACTTTCGGTTTTTCAGAATTCTGTCGCTTAACTGTTTCCACTTTTATTTTCAAGGGCCAAGTGTTGTTCCTAGACACGTATTATACAACTGATTCAGTGTTTGACTCTACTGTAAACTGTCCGGTCTCGCTGCGTATGTAATCAAATTGAAGCTCAAAATTAGATAAATGTGAACATTGAAAACCACCTTCTTGATCCAATCTCTTCGAAAATGCAGTACATAAACTAGAATATGTAAATGAAGCTAATGCACTATGGATATTTTGGATAATAAAAATTAAATCAAGTATAGCTACAGTACATAATCACTCATTCTTGTACCTTGTTTGGAGATTCTAAAGCTCATTCTCACGCGAGTGAAGTAAATCAAAATGACTTTACGGGAATTTAAAAGCAAGGGAAACAAAATTAACAGGGAAAAAAGTCCGCTAATAAACGTAGGGGGCAGAGCTATTTGGTGGAAAGCGCACACTAAAGGGTCTCTATGAGGAGAAGGAACTATCTAGTGATATGAAAGAAGGAGAAATGACTGTTCATTTGGAGGTCAAAGCGGGCAAAGTATTGTATTCAGGTATAACGAACCTTTGGAAGTTTTACAATAAAACGAACTGTAATAAAGGAAGAAATTGAAATGTAAAGTGAGGATCTTTTTGATGTCTGTAAATCTGGCTCTAGGAGAGTTAAGCGTGGGGTCCTGCCCACTCGTCTCTTATGGGATGTCTAAAGGATGTTGATTCCTCGGATAGCTTCACAACAACTCAAGCATATCACATTAATGGTTTTTATCGCAATAAAGTAGATTGACAATACTTCACTTTGGGTTACAAGAACGTGTCGCAAGCGTTTGGCGACAGGCAAACAATCAGTGTCTTTAACTGTATACGATGTACATGCCAGTAATGGATATGGATCACAAGTCCGGGTCTACTAGTATCCGTGTTCTACTGTCCGGCCGAGGCTGGTAGGAGCGGCCCTCATATTCTCTTCGGTTGGAGCGGCTTCTGTAGTGGTGACGTCCTAGCTAGCGTGCTATTGGCTGACATCTTCGTGCCGACGCTTGTCGGTCCACCGGAACATTAAGGGCACCAGACAGGCAGTTGATATTATGAGCGCTTAGAGCAATAAGATTTAAGAAGTGTAAAATGGTGCCAGATGTTTAAAATTCTTAGAAATATAGGCAGATGCTACAGGCATAGACTGGTAATGTACAGTGGTAAAAGAATCAAGATGAAACAGTAAGTATGGACGATCGAAAGGGAAATATTCCGATTAAAACGGGTGTAAGACGGGGATGTAGTCTCTGTCCTCTTGTTGGAACTGCATATCGAGAGAACACTGACGTAAATAACAGAATGGTCAGATGTAAAATTAACACTGCAGGCGAAAGGATATAAATGATAATTCAATGTGAATGACAGGAAGAATTACAGTACCTCTTGACTGAAATGAAAAGTCAACTAAGCACAGAATATGGATTAACAGTCAATGAATGAAAAACAGTGGTGTGGGGGAGCAGATATTGAATTAGCGACTGAGTCAGTTGCAGAACCGGTGCGTATGTAGTAGACAAAGTGATGGAATTCTTCCACCTGAGAAATAAAAGAACGAGTTACGGATGCATAAAGGAGATTGTGAGGAGTGACTAGGACAAGCAAAGAAATACATGCAAAATTGGGTTTACTCGCATCAAAAGTAGGTTTTAATTCCAAAACAAAATTTTGTACGTCTTTTTATGGATGTGAATCACAGAATGTGGGAAGACCGGAAAAGAAGAGAAGTTAAGCGTTTAAGATCTGGCCTTACACAAGAATACAGATGATTATGTGGAGCCATGCAGACGTTAGAAAAAAACTTTTGTGGTCCTGTGGGCGTACGTTTTGGGAAACTGCTTGGGAAGGTCGAGATTAAAAATAGGATGATGGGTGCATGCTGTTTCTGAGGTAGAGAGACTGACAATCTCGTAAGAGTCGTCGATCAGATGTGAGAGATCAAAACTATCGCTGTACAGCTGGTTGCATAAAGTCGGGGAGAATTTCGCTTTTTTTCACAACCCGGCTCACTTCTGTCACCAGCTGCACGCAATGTTTATCTGAAAATGAGTCCTGTTTGTAGGGCGAAGCAATGGACGTTGCTCTTTCACATGACAATTACAGTTACAGTTACATAGACCAAAGACAAAAATTATATTTTTTTTGGTAGGTAAATGATTAGTTTCATGTTTTCTTAACTGAATCCTTATCTGTCATCTATTCTGAGGGCTTCGTACCTCAGTCTGTAAAAACGGAACACTTCTAGGACCTCTTTGCCGTCTGTCCGTCTGCCTGTCTGTCCGACTATTAACAACTCCTTCTCCCGAACGGGTGGACATGTCATGTGGACGTTTACGTCACATACTAAAGTTTACTGTCCCTTGGTGTTGTAGTAAACTTAACATTGAAAGTCTATGCTAAGAAAAGATACGGCAATTTATGTCACATATTTGATATCTTGCCACATTCGATATCGATAAGACGCAAAAACTATTATTGTCGAGTCCCGGTATGGATGAACTACGTTGTTGTTGTTGTGGTCTTCAGTCCAGGGACTGGTTTGATGCAGCTCTCCATGCTACTCTATTCTGTGCAAGCTTCTTCATCTTCCAGTACCTACTGCAACCTACATCCTTCTGAATCTGCTTAGTGTATTCATCTCTTGGTCTCGCTCTACGATTTTTACCTCCACGGTGCGCTGCAATACTAAATTGGTGATCTCTTGATGCCTCAGAATAAGCCCTACCAACCGATCCCTTCTTCTACTCAAGTTGCGCCACAAATTTCTCTTGTCTCCAGTTCTATTCAATACCTCCTCATTAGTTATGTGATCTACCCATCTAAACTTCAGCATTCTTCTGTAGAACCACATTTCGAAAGCTTCTATTCTCCTCTTGTCTAAACTATTTACTGTCCATGTTTCACTTCCATATATGGCTACACTCCATACAAATACTTTCAGAAACGACTTCCTGACACTAATATCTATACTCGATGTTAACAAATTTCTCTTCTTCAGAAACGCTTTCCTTGCCATGGCCAGTCTACATTTTATACCCTCTCTACTTCAACCACCATAAGTTTTTTTGCTCCCCAAATAGCAAAACGCATTTTCTACTTTAAGCGTCTTATTTCCTAATCTAATTCCCGTAGCATCACCCGATTTAATTCGATTACATTCTATTATCCTCGTGAACTATATACATACATGATTAAGTTTGTACGAAATCGGCAGTGCGTGAGTCCCACTCGGACTTATCCAGATTCGTTATTTCTATTACGTTTTTTTTTTTTTTTTTGTCACAACATGATACCACTGCTAACTAGAAAATTAACAGGACGCACACAGGGCTCTTCAGGTTTCAGATAAAGTGTTTTTCTTTGTATCTTACAATATAATAAGTTAAAGGACTATCTGTTTAGTTAGGTAAACATGAGAAATATCTGTTTCTGTGGATTTATGGACATAGTTTATTTAGTTATTTTCCAAAGAGATGGGGCAACAAGTTATAACATTTCGAAGACAACTTTTTTGTATCATGTAGTTGACGTATTTAAACCAACTATATGTAAGTGAATTACAATAAAATTCCTGTGAATTTTAGTTAGGGAAATGGGAACGTTTAAACTTTTATAGGTGGATGCAACTTCCTGTACATAGTTACTTGTGTGTAGATGAATGTTCTGGTGGCAGAATGTTCACGTAAGTGATGTGTTCAAACGAGTGCACCATTTCCTGAATGCACAGCTAAATGTGCGAACGAAATGTAAAGTTTCTGGTGCCACGAAGCGACGAGTTTTCTTCATGTACTGTTTGAAGTCATGTTCGACTGGATTACAGAATGTATCCTTACGGTGTGGTGAAGAAGGTGAGTTGGAACGAACTAACTTACGACGTTCGGTCTGACAGGGATATTAACATGGAATAAACATGGCATAGGCCTGCATATCCAAGGAGTAATTTGACATGTTGCTGCTGCTTGGACAATGCAAACACTATTACAATGAATCTGCCGTGGCTTATCCTGTGAGATGTTCAAAAATGGTTCGAATGGCTCTGAGCACTATGGGACTTAATATCTGAGGTCATCAGTCCCCTAGAACAGAACTACTTAAACCTAAGGACATGACACAAATCCATGGCCGAGGCAGGGTTCGAACCTGCGACCGTAGCGAACTCGCGGTTCGTGAATGTAGCGCCTAGAACCGCCTCTCCGGCCGGCGGAATAACTTCCCAATCCAGCTTCTATACAGTGTTTCTCGTTAGTCTAGCAGAATGCGGAGGAGCGTTATCATGGAGTAACATCACTTCACCCAGTTATCCTGATCGTTGTTCTTGGACTGCGTCTGCAAGGCGTTTCACCTGGAGACAATAAATGTCCGTAGTGATGGTTACATGTCGGGGAAGCAATACGTAATACAAAACACAGTCGCTGTCCCGCCAGATGCACAGCTTTATTTATGTGGACGCGCGTTGGTGTTTCTACGGTGAGTTGCTGCTTTGTTCAGGCTCAACCATTCCTTTCATTTCCTTACATTACCATTTCTCGTCACCAGTAACGATACCGGATGGGAATAGTCGGCGTTGTTCACTAGCCAACTGATGATCAAGCGCCGGCCGTGGTGGCCGAGCGGTTCTACGCGCTTCTGTCTGGAACCACGCTGCTGCTACGGTCGCAGGTTCGAATCCTGCCTCGGGCAGGATGTGTGTGACGTCCTTAGGTGAGTTATGTTTAAGTAGCTCTTAGTCTAGGGGACTGATGACCTCAGATGTTAAGTCCTATAGTGCTTAGAGCCATTTGAACCAGTTGATGATCAAGCAGAGATGTACATATGGCCACCCGATTATTTTTGTGATTTTGTCTTAAACCATGTGGTACCTTCCTCATTGCATCCAAATGTCGCACTATGTTGGAATGATCACACTTCATACCATTTACCAGTTATCGAGTACACTGACGTGGGTCATTGCAGATTAATGCGTTTAAATGATCTTCCTCAAATCCCGAAGGTCGTTCTGAATTAATGTTAAAAAGATCCCACTTTAAACGAGAAAACCATTTGTTTGCCGTGCTCTGTCGAATGTCATTATTCCCATACACGGAGCATATGTTTCTGTCTGTCTCCACTACTGCCACCCTTTTATTCAACTCAGAAACAAGAATACGTCAGAAATATTCCGATATCTCCATTGGCAACTCCATTTTCTAGTGTCTCCACAGCTCCACTCACTATCTCCAAATGACAAAATGGCAATACGTACACTGAAACAGCAACAGTGACGAGAAATTTAAAATAATGTCAATCGATTAATAAACCCATAGAAACCGGAATACCAACATACAAACCAAGTACCCTACCAACTTATGCACCAGTCTAACACATTATTCCGTGAAGTATTGAATTTTTAAATGTTTCCTGCCTTTCGTTGCACCCTGCGCATCACACCGAGTAGAACTAAGGTGCCGGACTGAGAAAGTTACGACCTCCCCATACTTGTATAGTATCGTTAGTCGTACATCGCTACGCCGCATCCGCCGCCGCAGATGGGGCCTCGCCGTTGCGTAAGGCTAATGGAAGGCTCTGGTATTACTGGCTGGCCGCGCAAGCGAAAGGCCGTTCCGTTCCGCTCCGTCCAATTACCCGACAAGCGTGGCCCGGAAAGCCAGTGCGCAAGCGCAGCAGTTAACAGGTGCACCCCAGGATGGACTAATTGCCGGTTCTTGCGCAAAAATTATACGGCTGCCTTCTCCAGACGCTCTCTGTCATAATTAACGAAGAATCCGTAATGCGATCACCTAACCTTTGCAGAGAAGTTAAATACTACCTTCACTGTCTGTGCGGAATGAGAGTACGCTTCGAAATTATCTCATTGTTCACTTTGGTAATAGATGGAACTAACTGTTCCCCAGTTTTCGTACTCAAGAAAAACAGAGAGCGTTGATTGTGAAACAGGAATGTTAAATCGACCTCCAAAAGATTAATGCTGTAGCGTTCGAGTCAATAGAATAAAATTGTGAGTCCTCATTAAGTGTAGCTCGCCCGACATCCAACTTGTGGATTTCATCAACGTATCGTTAGGAACGTGATGGTCGTAGTTTGTTTCAGGTCTGTGGCCCCTATGTTGGTTAGCTAGTTACTTGTTTCATAGACCATCTGAACGATTCTTTTATCGAAATTATGTCGCTCGAATCAGTTTACATGATTAGTGTTGACATTAATGAACACTTTATTTTTAGTCCTACTTGTGCAACTACACTATTTTATTTTACTGGTTACCAGTTTTTAAGTAGAAATTCGTCAATAGAATAGGAGGAAGTGCACTGGAGAAATAATTTTCAATTATATTTAAAACTCGTTTCGTTACCTGTCAGACATTTTGTGTTATTGGGCAAATAATCTAAATTTTTTTCTTGTTGCACATTGAACTCATGTCTAAATGTCTGACAGCTTTAACAATGATTAGTAAGAGACATTTTTCCCGCAAGTGTTATAGATGTGTACACCACTGTTCTTATCAAATTGTGATGGATTATTTATGATGAATTTCGTTAGCGAATATGGCTCTGAGCACTATGCGACTTAACTTCTAAGGTCATCAGTCGCCTAGAACTTAGAACTAATTAAACCTAACTAACCTAAGGACATCACACACATCCATGCCCGAGGCAGGATACGAACCTGCGACCGGAGCGGTCGCTCGGCTCCAGACTGTAGCGCCTAGAACCGCACGGCCACTCCGGCCAGCCGTTAGCGAAATTATGTATTGTGATGGTGCAGTTAAAATGCCTAGTACCACATGACGCCGGTGGGTGAACCCACTCATAATTCTTATTGCTCGCTTTTGCTGAATACTTTCTTTCTAAGTGATGAGTTACGCCAGAAAATTATTCCTTATGATATTATTGAGTGGAAATAAGCAAAATATGCCAGGGGGTTGATATGTTTGTTTCCAAGATTAGTAGTTATGCGAATAACAGAACCAGCTGAACATAACTGCGTTGTTAGGTTTTGTTAGAGTGTACAATGGCAATGTTGATAAATCAAAAGTTTCTTCGTAGCTCAGTATTTAATTTCTGAGGGAGATCATAAAAGATGCTCATGACTGGCCTCGTACATTTGTATGAGCTGTCGTCAAAATGTATTTGCCTGTAGAAAAGAAAAAAGAAAAAAAAAAGAAAAAAAAAGGAATGTGTGTGAAATCTTATGGGACTTAACTGCTAACGTCATCAGTCCCTAAGCTTACGCACTACTTAACCTAAATTATCCTAAAGACAGACACACACACCCATGCCCGAGGGACCAGCCGCACAGTCCATAACTGCAGCGCCCCAGACCGCTCGGCTAATCCCACGCGGCTGTAGAGAAAAGCATGGCAGTACTTTGTAACCTACCACTCCAGACTGCATGTATAAGGGATTTAGCAGATCACCATAGGCACACACAGTTTTCCTGAAAGCGTTTCTCCATTTACCTGACGATAGCTATAAATACTATGTTTGTTCTAATAATTAAATTTAATTACCAATAGTAAATAGTCAAATAACAATAAATTCACTAAAATTTCATGCAAATACACGTAGTTTTGTTCATTACATTACATCTCAAATGTCATAAAAATTAAATATGACCAGTGATGAAAAAAATATATATTAAAAGTTATGTATCAGCAGAAGTCGAATCGTCGTCTCATTCGCTTTCGTCTTACGTTCTTCCACGGCAGGCCGTCAATGCACAGTAGTACTGTTCGTGTTTGGAGCATCACCTGCGACCAGCTTTGCGAAAAAAGCGTCGACTCTTTCTGCGCAACCCATCCATTATTTTGCACGAGAATGCGCGGGCGCATACAGCGCAAGCAGTAGCTGCTCTGTTCGGTCGATGAGACTGGGAAGTTCTGTACCATCCACCATACTCCCCGGACTTAAGTACTTCTGACTTTGATTTGATTCCGCAGATGAAGGAACCACTTCGTGGCATTCGCTTCAAAACTGTTCCAGAGAATTGACAGGCAGTAGACCGCTCCATTCGTACCATGAACAGAACAGGCTTTGCTAACCGTATACTAAGCCTTCCACATCGCTGGCAAGGGGTTCTTCACAACGCTAGTGACTACTTTGAAGGACAATAACAGGTGCAAACATTTAACTCTTTTGTATCGGTTGCGAATAATAATTGCCATTATTTAAGTTCTAACCTTCGTATGTTGAGTACAGTGGCGGCTCGTGCAAAATTTTAACAATGCGCTACAATATTACAAAAATAAAAAGATTGTGTTTCACTATGTCTTCATGATAGATGCGACTTACTTGACCACCATTAACTAACGCCTGATACCAACGTGCGGATACGTCAGTAACATAATATACGCGTGACATCTCTCTTCCTATCTTCTCTGAATTACCAGGGTAATACACCTTACTACGTGCGCGTTGTATTGTTTCAATGGCCTACTAAAGGTGTACGAAGTTTGAAGTAAATCTGTGATTCCAGCGTCGTGGATTCCCCTTGTAAGACCATTGCTCAGCAAGGTAGGTGGATTGTCAGATCAGAGTGCATGTTCTGTGTTATCTGCAAATAAAGTTCTGCTGCGGTATGGGTAACAGGTGCGACCAATTGTGGCAGCGAAATGACGCGACAGCTGGAAACGTGCTCCGTAGCTGAGGTTGGCTTGCCAGTACGATTCTCTTGGGAAACGTCGCAATTAAAAACTGATTCACCATGTAATTCTGGCAGCATGTGGACCAAATGAAACGCCGTGTTCCTCCGTAGTGGTATGATGCCAACAGTTTGATCAAGGCCGCACAGGCGTGGGTGGCGGTGATGGAGGAAGGACCACAAAAGCCGACATCCAGGAAATCGAGGAAGTGGTTCGCGGTTATCGCTATTTTCTGACGATGAGAAGGATCGCACAGCGGGTCCCCAATGGATCCGTGGCCAAGGAGTTGATTTCTATTGTCGAGGATCTGTACGACTCGTAGAACCCTCCTACCGTTGTTGACAGATACTTGGATGCTGTGTATCTAGGTCACTTTGAAGTATGGTGCAGTTCTTAATAAGTTATATGGCCTGCCATAATAACTTACTTGCTGACGTTCCCTCTTATGTCAAAAATGTCCTATTTCAAGGAATTTTTGTCCTGATTTGAAAACTACTCAGATTCTGCGATTCTATAATATTTCCGTACTTGTGTAGACGTTAATATCACGTTCTACATTTTAGAAATATTAAGTCGGTCGATGCGGGTAAAGCCGGCCGGGGTGGCCGAACGGTTCTAGGCGCTAGTCTGGAACTGCGCGACCGCTACGGTCGCAGGTTCGAATCCTGCCTCTGGCATGGATGTGTGTGATGTTGTTAGGTTAGTAAGGTTTAAGTAGTTCTTGAGGACTGATGACCTTAGCAGTTAAGTCCCACAGTGCTAAGAGCCATTTGCACCATTTGATGCGAGTAAAACACGAACTTTGGTCATCCAACACCTGATGAATAAATGTTACTTCGCAAAACAGCTTTTTAATTGAATCTGAATATCACGCAACAGCTTTTTTCGGTAATACGTGATACTATTTTGGAATTAACCAAATGAGTTTTGACTAGTTCTCGGGTACTCAGCGGGATGTCGTCGTCTAAATGGCGCGTTATTTCGCAAACCAGACTTCTACATCTACAACGATACTCGGCTGTCAACGGCACTGTGTGTGGAGGATGTTAAGTCCCATAGTGCTCAGACCTATTTGAACTATTTTGTGTGTGGTGGAGGGTACCTCGTACCGGAACTAGTCCTTTCCTTTCCCCTTTCCCCTTTCTCCGTCTCCTTTTTCCTTTTTCCTTTCCTCGCAAATACACTCCCGGAAATGGAAAAAGGAACACATTGACACCGGTGTGTCAGACCCACCATACTTGCTCGGGACACTGCGAGAGGGCTGTACAAGCAATGATCACACGCACGGCACAGCGGACACACCAGGACCCGCGGTGTTGGCCGTCGAATGGCGCTAGCTGCGCAGCATTTGTGCACCGCCGCCGTCAGTGTCAGCCAGTTTGCCGTGGCATACGGAGCTCCATCGCAGTCTTTAACACTGGTAGCATGCCGCGACAGCGTGGACGTGAACCGTATGTGCAGTTGACAGACTTTGAGCGAGGGCGTATAGTGGGCATGCGGGAGGCCGGGTGGACGTACCGCCGAATTGCTCAACACGTGGGGCGTGAGGTCTCCACAGTACATCGATGTTGTCGCCAGTGGTCGGCGGAAGGTGCACGTGCCCGTCGACTTGGGACCGGACCGCAGCGACACACGGATGCACGCCAAGACCGTAGAATCCTACGCAGTGCCGTAGGGGACCGCACCGCCACTTCCCAGCAAATTAGGGACACTGTTGCTCCTGGGGTATCGGCGAGGACCATTCGCAACCGTCTCCATGAAGCTGGGCTACGGTCCCGCACACCGTTAGGCCGTCTTCCGCTCACGTCCCAACATCGTGCAGCCCGCCTCCAGTGGTGTCGCGACAGGCGTGAATGGAGGGACGAATGGAGACGTGTCGTCTTCAGCGATGAGAGTCGCTTCTGCCTTGGTGCCAATGATGGTCGTATGCGTGTTTGGCGCCGTGCAGGTGAGCGCCACAATCAGGACTGCATACGACCGAGGCACACAGGGCCAACACCCGGCATCATGGTGTGGGGAGCGATCTCCTACACTGGCCGTACACCACTGGTGATCGTCGAGGGGACACTGAATAGTGCACGGTACATCCAAACCGTCATCGAACCCATCGTTCTACCATTCCTAGACCGGCAAGGGAACTTGCTGTTCCAACAGGACAATGCACGTCCGCATGTATCCCGTGCCACCCAACGTGCTCTACAAGGTGTAAGTCAACTACCCTGGCCAGCAAGATCTCCGGATCTGTCCCCCATTGAGCATGTTTGGGACTGGATGAAGCGTCGTCTCACGCGGTCTGCACGTCCAGCACGAACGCTGGTCCAACTGAGGCGCCAGGTGGAAATGGCATGGCAAGCCGTTCCACAGGACTACATCCAGCATCTCTACGATTGTCTCCATGGGAGAATAGCAGCCTGCATTGCTGCGAAAGGTGGATATACACTGTACTAGTGCCGACATTGTGCATGCTCTGTTGCCTGTGTCTATGTGCCTGTGGTTCTGTCAGTGCGATCATGTGAAGTATCTGACCCCAGGAATGTGTCAATAAAGTTTCCCCTTCCTGGGACAATGAATTCACGGTGTTCTTATTTCAATTTCAAGGAGTGTAGAATGACGGAAAAACGACTTTCTATACGTCTGCGTATGAGTCCTAATTTCTCTTATCTTATCTTCGTGGTCCTTATGAGCAATGTATGCTGGTGGCAGCAGACTCGTTATGCAGTCAGCTTGAAATGCCGGTTCTCTAAATTTTCTCAATAGTATTCCTGGAATAGAACGTCAGCTCCTCTTCATGCGTCCCTGATTTTCAAGATTTTCCTACGCCGGGAAAACCTAAAGTCACGCAGCCAAATGAGTTATTCACCGATGAAAGCTATTATCCTTTTGTGATCTCCAGTTTCAATCGATCCTCAGCTCATGGCAGTACTATATGGGATAACGTAATGGAGAGATTTCGTTAAATTCATATCGGGTCTCAGCCGGAACATAACGTCAACTTGTCACAATATTTCGGCGGTCACTAACTCAGTTTCGGCGGTCACACTCAGTTTCGGCGAATTAGTGCGCCGGATTACTCACCTAAAGATGGCGGCCAGGTGGACCGCCGAAATATTCTGTCGACGTTATGTTCCGGCTGCAGAACTGATATCAATATCATCTATTACTACGCCGGGAAAGTTTACGGAGCCAAGTGGTTTCATCATTTGAAATATGGATTTCTCATAACAGCCATACAATTCAATTTGAAAATATTCGTACGGCATCAATGGAATCACCAAAAAATCTGCAACATTGTGCTATTATCACTAATATGTCTCACGCGTAACAAATAAATGGAATTCACTTGCATAAATTTTGGTTAGTGTTGAAAGTTCATTCTTAGATGTAGCATTTCGACTTTCCTCTAGTAACTAACTTCGAAATTATATCACAATGCCTGAAGTCTTCTGGCGTAATATTGTTGAATGATTGGTCAACAGGAAAGAGGAGGTAACTCATTATCGACAGCTGTGGTGTTTCCTTGAACTGTTCTTTATCGTTACTTAGCCGGCCGCTGTGGCCGAGCGGTTATAGGCGCTTCAGTCTGGAACCCCGCTGCTGCTATGGTCGCAGGTTCGAATCCTGCCTCGGGCATGGATGTGTGAGATGTCCATAGGTTAGTTAGGTTTAAGTAGTTCTAAGCCTAGGAGACTGATGACCTTGGATGTTAAGTCCCATACTGCTTAGAGCCATTTGAACCAAATTATTACTTAGTGTATAAGGTCTGTACCTGTGACTAAATAAATGGCTGTTTTTACAAGTTTTCATGATTTGGGGCGTCGTCTAAGGCATTTTACGTATCTGCAGGGCTGTTTCATGACTTTTTTCTGTGGAAATTCGCTACAACTGCGTTGAACGGGTTCCGAACAACTATGCCGTCAGTTCATTCATAGCCTTTGTTGTCTCACTGAAAGTAAGTTGATGTGAGACAGTCTTTAAAGAGATATGCCACATCATTTACGAAAATACATTCCGAATATAACTACTCATTCAGAGAAACCAACGCGCAGACTCACTGACTATGGTAAATCTTGAACTTAATTTCAGCGATTCCAATTTTTCGATTAAGAGAGTAGAATCTTTAGCAAGTCAGTTTTCCCTATTAAAGGCTGTAGTGTTTGGTAATTCCTTAGGTTGATGAATCGATAGCGCTGTCAAAAGGTCTCAGTGGAATGTATAGTTTTTTAATTTTCAGTAAACGTCTATGACTTTATGAGACACCGCTTGTCAATGACAGCAATCAAAGACGCTTCTGTAAGTTTGTCTATTATCCTAGGTACAGAAGTTGTGAGTCTTCCCTTAATCTCTCTGTATCCTACCGATTTTAATATATCTCTGACTCTACTGCGGTAGTTCTCATTACACCTGTACTATTCATCTTATCAGCTGGAAGACTTATGACCTCAGCAGTTGAGTCCCATAGTGCTCAGAGCCATTTGAACCATTTGAACCTTATCAGCTGGAAGAATTAGAGTGACTTTAGTAGAATTTCAATCTCAGAGAGTATTCCTCTAACGGTGCGGCTTGCTGAGCTCGATTGAATTCGAAAATCAGCAAAGAAGCCTCTGACATTAGGAGAGGTAAAGTCAGGCAAAGGAACATGGCTTTGACCATGGCCTAATGCCTGTGAACTATAACCACCAAGAAAATAAATGCCGACGGTGGAAGCTTTCATCTTACATTGTAGGATCAAAACATGAGATGGAGTTGAACGTAGTTGAGAACTTTAAACACTTGATCTAGTTCAACCGAAGGAATAATGTCCAGCAAGAAGTAATCAAACGAAATGTTAATGCTTCTAGATCACAAATGGAGACAGGGACCTTGCAGATCATGTACCGAACTTGCAAACTTCATCCAACAGGTTCTGGCCGGCGTAGCTTCTATCCAGTTTCCTGTGAACTCTAGTTATTGCAGGTCTTCTAGTAGTCCATCCTCCCGTCTTCCCCGGGAAGCTCTCGCTCTCCCTTCATACAAACAGCTCTGTCGCAATAAAGTCATTTGCCCCCTCACAACACGTCCATCGCTTAACTTTTGCTTTCTTTACAACATTTGGCTAGTTCATCATAGTGCATATTTACTCATTTTTCAGTCTCCTCCATGCAGCCTGTTTCTTCCATTACTGATCCAAAAATCTCTCCCATGATCTTTCTCATCAACGACATCAGTTCTCCGTCACTTTTGGTGGTACTCACAGCTTGTATGCCATATAACAACACTGGTTCAACTACTGCGTTATATGTCTCCATTTTAACTTTTGTTCAGGTTACCTTTGATTTCGTGATTGGTCTTTGGCTGTTCTATTATCTGGAAGCATTACCAACTCGTTGGTTTACTTCTAGCTGGCCATTATTACACCGGTTGAACTACGATCTCAAGTGTATAAAGTTCTCAGCTACCTTCAACTTCAAGTCTCTCGCCAGTAAATTTCCAGGCTCACTGAGGCTCCTCCTCCTACTTCGCTCCTTCACTTCTCTCTAGCATTACTCTCAAGACAACCTTTCCTGCACTGCACTCCGGTCCTCAACCCTTTCCTTTTAATCATTTGTGCAATTGACTCTCTCATCATCTGCGTTTGCTAGCATCAGCAGGTTCCCTTCAGACTGATGCTCTTTCCTACTCATTTCATCCCGCTTACAACTTCTTCATGAACAAGGTTAAGTAATGAAACTTCCTGGCAGATTAAAACTGTGTGCCCGACAGAGACTCGAACTCGGGACCTTTGCCTTTCGCGGGCAAGTGCTCTACCACCTGACCTACCGAAGCACGACTCACGCCCGGTCCTCACAGCTTTACTTCTGCCAGTATCTCGTCTCATACCTTCCAGACTTTACAGAAGCTCTCCTGCGAACCGTGCAGAACTAGCACCCCTGAAAGAAAGGATATTGCGGAGACATGGCTTAGCTACAGCCTTTCAGGGGCTTCTGTAAAGTCTGGAAGGTAGGAGACGAGATACTGGCAGAAGTAAAGCTGTGAGGACCGGGCGTGAGTCGTGCTTCGGTAGCTCAGGTGGTAGAGCACTTGCCCGCGGAAGGCAAATGTCCCGAGTTCGAGTCTCGGTCGGGCACACAGTTTTAATCTGCCAGGAAGTTTCATATCAGCGCACTCTCCGCTGCAGAGTGAAAATCTCATTCTGGAAACTTCCCCCAGGCTGTAGCTAAGCCATGTCTCCGCAATATCCTTTCTTTCAGGGGTGCTAGTTCTGCACGGTTCGCAGGAGAGCTTCTGTAAAGTCTGGAAGGTAGGAGACGAGATACTGGCAGAAGTAAAGCTGTGAGGACCGGGCGTGAGTCGTGCTTCGGTAGCTCAGGTGGTAGAGCACTTGTCCGCGATAGGCAAAGGTCCCGAGTTCGAGTCTCGGTCGGGCACACAGTTTTAATCTGCCAGGAAGTTTCATATCAGCGCACACTCCGCTGCAGAGTGGAAATTCTCATTCAAGGTTAAGTAATATCGATGGTAACGCGTCCCATTATCGTAGCCCAGTTCGTATCTCCAGATCCTTTGACATACCTCCCTGGTATCTTACTTTAGCTTTTGCTTCATTTTTATATGCCTTTACCAGGTTGTGTAATTTCTCAGGTACTCGAGACTCATAAAGGATGTTGCATACGGTCTGGCTATGAATAAAACTAAACTCCTCCCGAACAGGCTATGAAGTCCCCGGCCGCCGGGTCATCATCAGCCCACAGGCGTTCAAATGGTTCAAATGGCTCTGAGCACTATGGGACTTAACATCTATGGTCATCAGTCCCCTAGAACTTAGAACTACTTAAACCTAACTAACCTAAGGACAGCACACAACACCCAGCCATCACGAGGCAGAGAAAATCCCTGACCCCGCCGGGAATCGAACCCGGGAACCCGGGCGTGGGAAGCGAGAACGCTACCGCACGACCACGAGATGCGGGCCCCACAGGCGTCACTGGATGCGAATATGGAGGGGCATGTGTCAGCACACCGCTCTCCCGTCCGTACCTGTATGTCAGTTTCAGAGACCGGAGCTCCTGTTTGCCTCACAAGGGCTGAGTCCACTCCACTTGCCAACAGCGCTAGGCAGACCGGATGGTCAACCATCCAAGTGTTAGCCCAGCCCGACAGCGCTTAACTTCGGTGCTCTGACGGGAACCGGTGTTACCACTACGGCAAGGCCGTTGTCTCGGGCTATGAATACTATCATGTAACTTTGGAAGTGATGAATACTGCCTGTTAATTTTCCTATAATTTTTTCATACCCTGCTCATAGTAAAACATATGGTCAGTTGTAGATCTTCCTCACGTGAAACCTGCTTGGTAATTCCCTATTCTCACTAGGTATACGCCTAATTTTTTCTAGTATTATGAAGAACAGTACCTCGTAGCTCGTATTTACCAACGAGATCCCTCTATATGTCTGATTAGTCTCTTTAGCTTCTCGCCTTATGGATTGGAACAATGAAAGCTTACTTCAGTTCTGTCAGTATTTCTTTCTTCTTATGTATCATATGCAGATACAGTGAGCAGAAAAAGAGAGTATTGCAGCCTGTTGAAGATGATTCAGAAATAAAGCGAAACGCTTGTAGCAGTCAAACATTTTTATTCACCCACGCAGAAAGGCACCATGCAGGTGTTCCAGTATGAAAGCACAATTTCTGAGTAAAACACATTCGATACTCGAACAGTTGAAATATTTTTTTAACCTTATCAGTAAACAGTACCATTTCCCGTGAAAACCAATTAAGACAACGGTACGCCAATGTTTTTGACCAATTCTTCCTTTTTTTTAAATTAATGAACTTTCTGCACATTTCCGTGTATCAGAATGATATGTTCGCCTTTGAACTCTGAAGTGGTTCTCAGTTTGTTTAACTGTTCACGCGCCTAAACTTAAATAAACTGGAAATAATCACATGGCCTCAGACCGCACGATTTTCATGGCCAATTCTTGCCTACTTTAAGTAAGATGGCATGACCCGGAAATTTCTCTTGCATCTACGGGCGTAATTTGCGACCGGTGTGGCAAGTGGCCCCATCTTGCTGGAAACATTTGTTTTCGAGGTCCGTTCTCGGGCTGTAGCCAACGAAACTCATCGTATTGAACTACCGTACGACATTCAGCCTCACTGTATTTTCTGTGGCTGTCTGGAAAATGCGAGACCAAATGAGTAAGCCGGTCAAAGTACACTGGTAAGAGTAAAACAGAATGTGTACATTTTCACGTTTCAGCGGTACAGTGACTGCTCGATCAAATTTCGGGCGTGTAGTCGCATGAATTCACCTTCTTCTAAGCTGAAATTATACGGCTACACATCTGAAATTTCACAGAGAAAAACAGTTTGTGTTTATACGGTATCATAAGGTGCATAATTTCATAGTATCTCAAGCAGTCTCTTATCATAAAATAAAGACAACCGCATCATAACATGTAAGCTTGGCGCCGACTCACCTCAGAAGATGTTGCCCGCAGTAGGCAACGAAACGTCAGGAAGGAGAAGAAGTTTTATATATGGACCACGGCAATTCAGACCGGAATTTTTATTAATAAAGACAACCGCCTTTAGTCGCAGTCGAGATTTTATTTCAGTGCTCATCTTCGGGTACTTTGACAGTCTACATGTTTTATTTTTCCAGGTTTAGGTTAAGTCTGGTCCTCGTATGTTACAAAGCGGGCACACTCAATATAAGTGTATGAAACTATCAGAAATCGATAAATAACTTCCTGTTTCCAGTGGTGGATACATCATTATTGAAGCACAGTACGAGTAAATATGTCTATTTACTTATATACACTTTTCGTTGAATACTTACAGAAATGGATAAAATGGAGTCTTATCATTAACTAATTAGGTGCGGGCAAGTTTTGAATAATATAATTCAAGTTTCTTTTCCGGTCGCCATTAGGCAAAAGAAATGTACATGTGACAAACAGTCTTTTATTCAGTATGAACGGCGCAGAATTTTATGTGTTTTTAATACTTCTATAACATCTGTTACCCAACGCATTGTCAAGACAGTGATCAGAAAGAGACTGCCTGAACGATAATACGAAACAATATGCTTAACGTTTATTTATGTTTTGTAAAACTCGATCCTACCGACCTGAACCCTTTAACAAAAAATACTTTTGAGTAGTCCCCAGTTGGTGTGTTATAGCGCTTCGGCATCTATGGGTCGTCTGGTATAACCTCCTCTTGGCAGAATTCAATAATACATAATCGTAAGGAAAACTTTGTGTTTGTACCGCTGCTGATGTGTAAACTGAACTATCAGCGTTCGATAATCTTCACCCTTATGACAGACTATAGTGGAATTAATTTTCTATTACAATACTTTTGTTATTATCACTATTTTTGCAGAAGTCAGAGACGTCACATATGGATGAGCTAACATCAACCGTTACCATCAGTTTTGTGATACTGATACTGAATTGTTCTGTGCATATTTATTTTTTCCTTTAATGTTATTTTTGTTATCTGAAATATGCAATTTTATGTGTAACTGTAGTACACTTATATGTTACTTAACCGAAGCGTTGTGGCAAGAGAAATTAATATCAAAGTAAAATAAGAAGAACTAGGAGGCAGAGTCAGTTGAATTAGAGGTAAGTTGGGAGTCTGTTGGACTGATTGGCGGCACGATGTGCAAGTAGCACATAAGATTAAAAAAAAGTTTAATAATCTTCTTCGAAGCTGGACTATACGCACTTCACACCTACTTCCAGCCGCTGAATCGATCGCTTTGACGTTTTCGATTCCTTAGGTAGACAACTGTTAACGGCAGACGTGGTACCCACTCGTTTCAGCGATCACTGCGCCGTAGCTGTAACCTAAAATGATGTTCCGCAGCCAGCGAAACAGTTTCGCCTCTCCAGGATGTTGAAGATATTTCTCTTAAAGGCTCCTTCCCTCGATATTATCGTGCGATGGGTTTAGGCCCGTAGCTTGCGTTCGCAGGACCATTATCCTTCTATAGAATGGGTGTCGGAGCATGCAAAACCGTTGTTCCGGAAAGAGTTAATGCGTAACGGCCCTGAGAGGACGGTGGATCTCCGTCGGACGCAGCAATTTTATTATTCTGTCTTGCATCAAATTTATGAATGTGCACAGGTTCGTTTACAGATTATGGATGTCAACCATCTTAAGGCGAAGCTTCTTTAGTTAAAGAGTCAACGAACTGAAGAACTCAGGGTGCTATAAAAGTACCGCTCGTTCAAACGGGGTGAACTGCCCTCCTATCACCTTACCCGGGTGCGGACGCGTCGCAAACGAGCTTGTATCACGTCTCTTACACCATGGTATCCCAACGTTACATTTCCACAGCGGTCTACACTCCTGGAAATTGAAATAAGAACACCGTGAATTCATTGTCCCAGGAAGGGGAAACTTTATTGACACATTCCTGGGGTCAGATACATCACATGAACACTGACAGAACCACAGGCACATAGACACAGGCAACAGAGCATGCACAATGTCGGCACTAGTACAGTGTATATCCACCTTTCGCAGCAATGCAGGCTGCTATTCTCCCATGGAGACGATCGTAGAGATGCTGGATGTAGTCCTGTGGAACGGCTTGCCATGCCATTTCCACCTGGCGCCTCAGTTGGACCAGCGTTCGTGCTGGACGTGCAGACCGCGTGAGACGACGCTTCATCCAGTCCCAAACATGCTCAATGGGGGACAGATCCGGAGATCTTGCTGGCCAGGGTAGTTGACTTACACCTTCTAGAGCATGTTGGGTGGCACGGGATACATGCGGACGTGCATTGTCCTGTTGGAACAGCAGGTTCCCTTGCCGGTCTAGGAATGGTAGAACGATGGGTTCGATGACGGTTTGGATGTACCGTGCACTATTCAGTGTCCCCTCGACGATCACCAGTGGTGTACGGCCAGTGTAGGAGATCGCTCCCCACACCATGATGCCGGGTGTTGGCCCTGTGTGCCTCGGTCGTACGCAGTCCTGATTGTGGCGCTCACCTGCACGGCGCCAAACACGCATACGACCATCATTGGCACCAAGGCAGAAGCGACTCTCATCGCTGAAGACGACACGTCTCCATTCGTCCCTCCATTCACGCCTGTCGCGACACCACTGGAGGCGGGCTGCACGATGTTGGGGCGTGAGCGGAAGACGGCCTAACGGTGTGCGGGACCGTAGCCCAGCTTCATGGAGACGGTTGCGAATGGTCCTCGCCGATACCCCAGGAGCAACAGTGTCCCTAATTTGCTGGGAAGTGGCGGTGCGGTCCCCTACGGCACTGCGTAGGATCCTACGGTCTTGGCGTGCATCCGTGCGTCGCTGCGGTCCGGTCCCAGGTCGACGGGCACGTGCACCTTCCGCCGACCACTGGCGACAACATCGATGTACTGTGGAGACCTCACGCCCCACGTGTTGAGCCATTCGGCGGTACGTCCACCCGGCCTCCCGCATGTCCACTATACGCCCTCGCTCAAAGTCCGTCAACTGCACATACGGTTCACGTCAACGCTGTCGCGGCATGCTACCAGTGTTAAAGACTGCGATGGAGCTCCGTATGCCACGGCAAACTGGCTGACACTGACGGCGGCGGTGCACAAATGCTGCGCAGCTAGCGCCATTCGACGGCCAACACCGCGGTTCCTGGTGTGTCCGCTGTGCCGTGCGTGTGATCATTGCTTGTACAGCCCTCTCGCAGTGTCCGGAGCAAGTATGGTGGGTCTGACACACCGGTGTCAATGTGTTCTTTTTTCCATTTCCAGGAGTGTATAATTACTTTACCTACCTCTATGATGACTCTGCTACAGATACGACTGTCCCTGATGCGTTTACTCCTCTCCTGGATTGCGTGGTTACTGTGGTGTCACCGCCAGAGACCACACTTGCTAGGTGGTAGCCTTTAAATCGGCCGCGGTCCGTTAGTACACGTCGGACCCGCGTGTCGCCACTGTCAGTGATTTCAGACCGAGCGCCGCCACACGGCAGGTCTAGAGAGGCGTCCTAGCACTCGCCCCAGTTGTACAGCAGACTTTGCCAGAGATGGATCACTGACAAATACGCTCTCATTTGCCGAGACGATAGTTAGCATAGCCTTCAGCTACGTCATTTGCTACGACCTAGCAAGGCGCCATTACTAGTTTATATTGAGATTGTAATTAATGTATCATCAAGAGCGATGTTCTCCAATTATGGATTAAAGTTAAGTATTCCAGAAGCTATGTACTATTTTTGGCTACTACAACTCCTTTAACTGTTCCAGACCTCACGCCAGTCTGCGTGAGCTTAAACGCGTGCATTTCGGCCTCCTCTAGCAACACGGTGTTGGCTCTTCTGCCAACACATCAGTTACTCCCGCATTAAACTATAAATTTCTAAGTGACTTTACTCGCGATGATATATACTGTATTACCTTCTTGTTGGTCCACCATCCCAAAAGTCGCCGGGACTCGACGGCATTCCTAAGGAATTTTATGTACATTTATGGCGTCTTACAGGTGATACCATTACGTCAGTGGTAAATGAGATAATCCGGAGGTTGATTCCTGAGCCCTTCAAGGTTGGTAAAATAGTTCTAATTCCGAAGGTAACTGGACGTCCAGACATTGTTAAATCCCGTCCGATCACACAACTTACTTTTGACTATAAAACTATCGCGTGGACGGTTAATAGCCGTTTATCGATGTTGCTAGAGAAAATTTTTACTTCACTCCAAAGCTGTGTGCGAGGGCGTACGATTCTGACTTGTGTAGTCGAATTCCGGGACTTCGTCTCGGTGGCTGTTTTTTCAAAACTTCCATGTTCTGCCTAGCTTTTTCTTTTGAACTGTTCTCACCAATTTTTTCTCCTACACTTAGGAAATTATTGTTAAATACATTAGCTACTTGTGTACTGTTGGTTAGGATGGTCTCGTTCTCTTTAACAGTAATACTACCTACCCCAGTGGTTACTTTTCCTGTCTCCCTTCTAACAACATTCCATATTGATTTGATTTTATTGCCGGAGTTGTTAATTTCTTCTCTAACATATATATTTCTTGATTTCCTTACCACTGTTCTCAGTATGTTACAATAATTTTTATAGTGTAAAATTACTTCTGGATCTTCACTAGTTCTTGCTGTCTCATACAGTTTTCTTTTTCGTTATGAAGACACTTTAATACCTGTACTAATCCAAGGTTTCTTTAAAAAGTGTGTGGTGTTACATTTAGTAATTTTCTTTGGGAAACAATGTTCAAAGAGTGATCTAAATTTATCAAGAAATTTGTTGCACTTATCATCAGCATTTGGCTCATTATATACATCTCCCAATTATCATTTCTTAAGCTTTCTCACACTTTTACTTAATGGTTTCAGAATTGTACATCCTGTTAGGTTCAAATGGTTCAGATGGCTCTGAGCACTATGGGACAACATCTGTGGTCATAAGTCCCCTAGAACTTAGAACTACTTAAACCTAACTAACCCAAGGACATCACACACATCCATGCCCGAGGCAGGATTCGAACCTGCGACCGTAGCAGTACTGACTGAGCGCCTAGAACCGCTAGACCACCGCGGCCGGCCATCCTGTTAGGTTTTGTAACTTAATCAGTTACCACAGGGAAAGCACGTGTTTGTTTTATATCCTCTTTCTGTACAAATACATTATGTATTAGCGTGCTACTGTCCTGAGCTATATGTGAAGGGAAATTTATCACTGATTCATAGTTATATGTTGTTAATAAAACTTCTAGTTCACTTTTCCTATCAGAATTACTTGGAAAGATTACATTGAAATCACCACAGATTAATAACTTCTTTCTGTCTGACAGACAGCATAATAGGGAGTCATACTATTTTACGAACTGCTCCCAGTCTCCTAATGGGGACCTGTACACTGTTGTTAATATCAGTACTAAATTATCTAGCTGAAGTTCACATGCTCAAACCTCAAAGTGCTGATCAACACAAAATTTGCTTACTTTTACAGTTCTGCATTTATATCCTTGTTTTATGAAAATGGCAACTCCTTCTTTATCCATCCTAGATCTTCAAGTGTAAGATGCTAAATTATACCCACTTATACTGACACTATCCATGTCCACATTTACATGGTGTTCGGACAGACAGATTATATCAATCTCATTATTATTTTTGAGATAATCTAAACACACTGAGAGCTAATCTACTTTATTTTTTATTCCCCTGATATTTTGATGAAGTATGTTGATACTGCCCTTAGCTTTACCCCAATTAACTGTACGTGAAGTTTCTTTTATTCTATCTATCTTGATTGTTATCTGTCTGGTCTTTGGCTTTAACCTAAATAACCTGTCTGCCTGGACCCATTAACCACAGCGATCACCCCTGGTGTGACTGTGGACCCCCTTACAGTTTCTGCTAATAGAGAAGCTAACTTCTCCCCATCCTATTCAGGTGCAGGCCATGTGTAGTGTATCTCCACCTACCAACAGCATTTACTGGAACAAGTGTGATTTTGCCGTTGTCTGGAGCATCCTGTTCAGCTCAATGTTAACATGTCTTACAGCAGTGTTTACCCAGGGCTGAACACGGCGCTGAAAGACCTCCACAAACCCCACATTTGTGCTCTCAGTTTCTGCTCCAGGGTCATTGACAATCTTATCGTAGCCAACAAATGCCTCCGTCGCATCGGTCTTAGTCGACTGACGTTTGCGACATGTGTCATGAATCTGATACATTACCACACATGCTTGCCCCTTGCGGACGATAACACTGGCACTGAATTCGCTGATAACTGGCTTTCCTTAGCCAATCAACTTGTGGTGTGCGTACTGTAAGACGTTCGGTACACACACCATCAGGTTATTTGACTTGTCGCTCTAACGAAGTAGGCGAGTATCAGCAATATGTCTTGTGGTGTTATCCTGGCGTGTTTATCTTCTGCCGTTAGTTCAGACGATATAAATGTCAAATGGCTCTGAGCACTATGGGACTCAACTGCTGTGGTCATAAGTCCCCTAGAACTTAGAACTACTTAAACCTAACTAAACTAAGGGCAGCACACAACACCCAGCCATCACGAGACAGAGAAAATCCCTGACCCCGCCGGGAATCGAACCCGGGAACCCGGGCGTGGGAAGCGAGAACGCTACCGCACGACCACGAGATGCGGGCCATATAAATGTCGCTTGCACGCTTAGAGGTGGCCAACTTTAAACAGAACTTGATTAATTTTCACACACATTTATTAAAATAGTAACAATCATAAACCTTATGTAACTTGATTCTGGATGCTATTTACAATTGACAATCTGAAGTTCCTTTGGTCTTGGTACGTTAATCTTATTCTCACATATCTCTGATACTTGACAGTCTATACATTTATCTTCATGGCTATGTACAGGAATATGATACTCTTATTAGGTGCAGACTGAAACTTGACTATAGACTGGTACAGGCTAATGCAGACTGGTACAGACTGTTGCAGACAAATGCAGACTGACTAATCGGAGGTCTGTACACACGTTATAATACCACGCGCGTTCATGTATCACTGCACGAGTGTGATCCGCAAGGAGAAAAGATTTATGTTAGCAGCAATCTCATTGGCTGCGTTACATATTAATATGAGGATCGGCGGAAGCAGAATTTGGTAAGTCTCTATGGCAGTGCCATCTTGTAGTGCGGAGACGGACGAGCGCTGCGCCTGCGCTGTTGTGCTTAGCGGGGCGCGCTCTAGTGGGAAAGTTGTGTACGCGCTGACTACACGGAACTATGTACACAACACAACTGAAGCTGCTATCTAGGCTAAACTTCTTCCGTGTCCGAATTTTTCCTTATATCTTCGGACGAAGACTAATCCAATTCTATGGCTCCTCTGGCACTACGCCCGCTATGTAGTCTGGTGTGACAACCATCCCAGCACCCGTGTTTTTCGCCAATATATGGTGGAACCTCATTTTGAACACGGCGGCACTAAAGCAGCGATTACAAAGCGGCAGGTGCAATAGGCAGCCAACCAGTTGCAATAAAAGGCGGTTTTCAAATAACCTTCAACGATGGTTTCGACGGATTTAAACCCGTCTTCCCGCAGAAGGACAAAAAACTTCACTTACCGCGCGACTGCTGCGGTCGCAGGTTCGAATCCTGCCTCGGGCATGGATGTGTGTGATGTCCTTAGGTTAGTTAGGTTTAAGTAGTTCTAAGTTCTAGGGGACTGATGACCACAGAAGATAAGTCCCATAATGCTCAGAGCCATTTGAACCATTTTGAAACTTCACTTTAGTAATCAGTCACTTATATGCCGAGTTGGAATGTTACTATTAACATGATCTGTTACTTTAAGAGGCTGGTTTCACTGATGTGACAAGCCCTTGGTTCTAGGGGGCCTTAACTTTTAAATACGGACATAGAGGGTCTTAAATCCGTCGAAACAATTTATTGCAACTGGTTGGCAGTCTATTACATCTGCTCTTCTCTCATTGTACTCATCGTAGGGAAAATATTTGTGTTCCTTTGAGTCCCAGAATTGTGGAATTTATGTCTATCAAACTCTATTTTCATAAGAAATTAAAAAATGAAAAAATACCCTAGTACCATACATGTAAGGGAACACTACAGTAAGAGGAGGGTGGGGGACAGGGGAGGGAGGGAGGGAGAGACATTGAGGCCAGCCCTCGGGTTTCGGAAAGAAAGTTGGTTGGTACAGCACTTCCCTCAAAAGGCAAACGTAAAAAAAAAGTGTAATCGCCACTGGTGATCAGCGCAAAGGCCGCACGCGACCGAACGTGGCCGAACGCCAAGTTGCTGCAGTTTGAGAAAAAAAAAAAGAAAAAAAAACAGTTTCCGCTGGCTGCCCTGAGCCAATCAATTACGAACTTTAAGGAGTCATGTGACGTCAGCCCAGATCAAATGCGACGAACAACGACAAACATAGTTACGAAATTATTTTTAAAAAAGGCGTAAAGCGCCTCGCTAGAAATCGAGAAGTCGCGGGATCAGATCTCGGCGGGGCTACAGATTTCTCGAACTTCGTTTTAACATAGCCTTCACCTCTCAACAATGGATAGTCACCAGAGACAAGGCGTGGTCCCGATTCTTCGTTAAACGGTAGGTCCTCTCTCCCCTGTCGGATAAGTGGGATAGGTAACGGACATGGAAGTGACCAAAGTGGCATCCAATATAAAATTTCAGCCAGTTCTCTGAGGCGCACGAAATTATGATTATTATCTATACACATAATTAAATTGGTACGCTCAGACAGCGAGTCCTAATAGCATTTATCAGTTTTTTTAGCCTTACTGTTCCATTTCCTTTTCCTCTGGAATCCAAGCCCATACTTGTTTGCAAGTGGTGGAAAACCATCTCGCAGTTTGTATTGCGAGAGCGTACAGCGTTCGCATGTAACCAGCTTTGAACGGCGGCGCAGTGGAATTTCCATTAAACGGCGAGCGGGCTGCCTCTTAGCTTATTAGGGCCGCTAATGCGGGCTGTCTGCTCGTGTGACGTCACCCGGCGGCTGAGTGGTCCCGCCCCGGATCGCAGGGCTGCCAACACGTAGACTGCGGTCGCACGCGTCGAGCGCGCGTCAGAACGTTTCACTGACTGTCGCGAGCGTGTCAAGCCTGCGGGCCGGCAAGTGCGGGCCGTCCGCCCACGGCAGCCGTGACGTGACGCGACAACACCGGGCGCGAGTGCAATCGCCGCCGCGCGCTGCGCGGATCCCCGTCTGCATTGTAATTTGCGTCCCATCTGCTGCACTGAAGGAGATAATGGCTCTGTTTCACGCAGATTCGATTGCTCCGTGAACCGCGAAACACACACACACACACACACACACACACACACACACACACACACACCTGGACTGACAATCCCAGAATACACAGCAAGAACGGTATTCAACTGTTATCACTTGCCGGCCGCGGTAGCCGTGCGGTTCTAGGCGCTCAGTCCGGAACCGCGCGACTGCTACGGTCGCAGGTTCGAATCGTGCCTCGGGCATGGATGTGTGTGATGTCCTTAGGTTAGTTAGGTTTAAGTAGTTCTAAGTTCTAGGGGACTGATGACCTCAGATGTTAAGTCCCATAGTGCTCAGAGCCATTTGAACCATTTTTTGTCATCACTTTCACTTCATCTACGACTCACTACGTTATAGGTCGACAACTAAAGCCCTTAATTAATAGAACTAATGTCGCTGAGAAATCTTGTAAATTTTACGCTGAAAACTGGTAAAATAGTCCGTCATTTCGTTAAGGGGGGTAGGGCGTGAAACTGGCTGACTTGGAGCAGGAAAGCCACCACAAGGCATTTTAATTTCCACTGTCTATACTTTTACAAATAAATTCATAAAACTTTGTCAGAATGACGAGGAAGGATTCAGGATTCATATCTCTAGCAGTGGAATTTCAAAAACATAGCAAAGTATTTTTTTTACATGAAATTTCGTCTTTGTTCACTTACTACTGGCTGCATTTGTTGCTGTAGGTACATCTCAATTGTTACCACAGTTTGTAATAGATTTCGAAAATTCTAGAGTTTCATACACATGTAAGTATGGTTTGTATGCTGTGCAAAATTCATCGAAGAATCTCTCTTACTTGTGAAGAAAAGTGTACGTACAGCAACAAATGCAACCAGTAGTAAGTGAAAAAATGATGAAATTTAACATGCAAAAAAAAAAAAATATTTTACGTTGTAGTAGTATCTGTAGCAATGATACTACATTAAGTCCCGTCTGATACTAGATGAGAGAGGGAAGCCTCCCAGAATCATCCACAGCTCAAGAACTGCAGTCCTCGTCTGAGGTTTGCCACATTGTTATGCCGTCATACCAGCTGGACACCAGAACTCGTAGGAGTGCATGTGGCGATGGGTTGGATCAAGTTTACTGTGACGTGAGGAAGTCTCAGTTCCTGGAGAGAACAGAGCTTTTCTGCAATTCGCAGTTTAGTCGAGTAGTAAACAATCACTGCCAGACGTTTATGAAAGTAATGTAATTAATACAGAACCCTTGTTCAGATTCTGTGCAGGGGTATGCGCCGTCTCTTGTGCCCTTTTGCGAACGCCCATGTTCAAGCAATTCATGAACATTCTTATTGACGAAACGGGCAGGTAAAATGAGTAGCGAACTGACAGGTAGAAACGGAACCGTGCCTTGAGCAGACAGCTCTTTCTGTTTTTGCCACACTGTGTGAACAATAGAAATATGGACGATTATTTAAGTGCACAATTCTGACATGAATATAATTTGTCGACATCCTTTCACCAAGAACGTACGCACAATTTGAGGGAGAAAGTGAGGAAGGAGTGCATATGACAATCGTTTCGTGGAATGAGGAGGCGCAGAGGAAACTGCACAATTCGTTAGTAAATAAAAGTGAAGACTATCAAAAACTATGGCTATTAATCACCAAACACACTAACGTTACTACTTCGTGAAAGGTACCAACAACCTACAATCTACAAGGGGCTGTCAGTAAATAATTTAACACATTTTGTCTCGGCGAGTTTCAGTTGAAAAATTCGGTATTTGTTGTGGACATCTTGGAATATTCCCGCTTCAGTCGCTATGGTTTCTTGAAGTTCTGGCAGGTGGCCGCTCGCATGATGCGGTGGCCGATGCACAGTAACCAGCTTCCGTCCAAAGCGCTGGGCGAGTTCATTCGTTAGTTCGAAAGGGAAGGTCACCACTGTTTGTGACCTTTGAGCCGAGAGGCGATGTTGGCAATGACCTAATCAACGCGCACGCCCTGCAATCATTCTCAAACGATGTACAGGAACTAATCTGTTAAATTCTGTAGCGTTATGTCTCAGATTCATTATGACGCGCCCACCATTTCGTTAATACTCATAATTACTGTGATACACTACTGGCCATTAAAATTGCTACACCACCAGGGTGACGTGCTACAGACGCGAAATTTAACAGAGAGGAAGAAGATGCTGTGATATGCAAATGATTAGCTTTTGAGAGCATTCACACAAGGTTGAAGCCGGTGGCAATATCTACAACGTGCTGACATGAGGAAAGTTTGCAACCGATTTCTCATACACAAACAGCAGTTGACCGGCGTTGCCTGGTGAAACGTTGTTGTGATGCCTCGTGTAAGGAAAAGAAATGCGTACCATCACGTTTCCGACTTTGATAAAGGTTAGATTGTAGCCTATCGCGATTGCGGTTTATCGTATCGCGACATTGCTGCTCGCTTTGGTCGAGATCCAATTACTGTTAGCAGAATATGGAATCGGTGGGTTCAGGAGGGTAATACGGAACGCCGTGCTGGATCCCAACGGCCTCGTATCACTAGCAGTCGAGATGACAGGCATCTTATTCGCATGGCTGTAACGGATCATGAAGCCATGTCTCGATCCCTGAGTCAACCGATGGAGACGTTTGGAAGACAACAACCAATTGCACGAACAGTTCGACGACGTTTGCAGCAGAGACTATCAGCTCGGAGACCACTGCTGCGGTTACCCTTGACGCTGCATCACAGACAGGAGCGCCTGCGATGGTGTACTCAACGACGAATCTGGGTGCACGAATTGCAAAACGTCACTTTTTCGGATGAATCCGTTTACAGCATCATGATGGTCGCATCCGTCTTTGGCGACATCGCGGTGAACGCCATACTGGCATATCGGCATACTGGCATATCGCCCTGCGTGATGGTATGGTGTGCCATTGATTACACGTCTCGGTCACCTCTTGCTCGCATTGACGGCACTTTGAACAGTGGACGCTACGTTTCATGTGTTACGATCCATGGCTCTACCCTGCATTCGATCCCTGCGAAACCCTACATTTCAGCAGGATAATGCACGACCGCATGTTGCAGGTTCTGTACCGGCCTGTCTGGATACAGAAAATGTTCGACTGCTGCCCTGGCCAACACGTTCTCCAGATCTCTCACCAATTGAAAACGTCTGGTCAATGGTGGCCGAGCAACTGGCTCGTCTCAATACGCCAGTCACTACTCTTGATGAACTGTGGTATCGTGTTGAAACTGCTTGGGCAGCTGCACACGCCATCCAAGCTCTGTTTGACTCAATGCCCAGGCGTATCAAGGCCGTTATTACGGCCAGAGGTGGTTGTTCTGGGTACTGATTTCTCAGGATCTATGCACCCAAATTGCGTGAAAATGTAATTACATGTGAGTTCTGGTATAATATATTTGTCCAATGAATAGCCGCTTATAATTTGCATTTCTTTTTGGTGTAGCAATTTTTATGGCCAGTAGTGTATTTACATGGAAGTAAGACACCGCGCGATATTCGAAAAAGTTCGCAACGAAAAAAAGTGGTCGCTAAAATTTTGCGTTTGGTGCATATTACGTACTATGCTGCTGTGTATGCAATTTAACTAACGTACTGAATTTTTCTTTAGACTTCGGTGGCGGTTCCTATCTGTCGCCAATATCGAGAAATTTGATCTGACACAGCACATTCTCATCTAAGTCTACACACCTAAAGGAGCTTGCCCCTTACAGCCAGGATATCGCACCTTTCGACTTCTATCTGTCTGGTCTCCACGGGAAGCAGTAGGTGGACGATGGGTGGAGCAGCAAGACGGTGGCTCCGACGTAGACCAGAAGAGTAGAGATGGAGCCCCTCCACGCCCACACCAACGTGGTGGCCAAACCAAAAGTTCTGTCACCTCCGTCAACATGTTAGTTATCCAATAGGTCGATCACAGGATGCTGGGCTGTGATGTTATCCATGCGTCTTGGTAAGACTATTTACTAACAAGGTTCATCAGGTGATAGTAGACGAAACGCGAACGAGGGTAGCAGTTTGAAGAGCATAGGGAAAAAGTACCAAGGCTCGTACCGTGGGAAAAAACCTCTGCGACTGTGGGATGGGTAGTAAGAGCAGTAGTGGCTTACCAGCTGCGATAGCTCATGCAAGGTTGGATTTGTTAGTATAGGTATCATGCATCATTACCGTGGAAGACGATGGCGATGCATCCCGGTTTGCTGCAGCCGCTGCATTCCTGGAACCATCAGGGTCGTTATATATGGCACGCAGGCTCTCCCACTAATGAAGATCGCCGCATAAGGTTTTTTTAGGCAAAATAGTGTGGAATAATATGGTGTAGTGGAAATTTGTATAAAACGAACCTACTTTAAAAAAAATTTGTGATGCCTTTCATATTGAACGCCCTTTAGTAAACTGGAGGAGCACAGCTTGTTACAGATTTGGATATATTATTATGTAGGTAACATTTTGGAAAGAATGATAACACGATGGGTAAAAAAGCGTTGTAAACAGATCTCTAAGCGTGAGATATAACGCCATTGAACGCATAACGACTGAGTGATTAATTGATTCCTCTTACGGTATCCAGATTACTATAGTTGAGTCAGTGACAGAAGATCCCTGTCAGCTGCAGTGGGCATGGTGCACCTGCTTCGCATGTTGATTTGATTTTTTACGTCCCTACGGCAACGCCACATTACTGCCGCAGCTCTACAGACGCCTACTGTTTCCGATTGCAGCCGTTTGTGCTTTAGATTTGAGTGTTGGCAACAACACTGCCAGCTGCTACCGACATCTTACGCCGACCCTACTGTCAATTCTAAAATCATCAAGTCCAGATATAAATTAATAATTGACACTTATTCACGGTTGTATCTAGTCTGCAAAACACACAAGGCAGAGGCACTTCCTGTGTGCTACAAAATTTGAATGAAGTAATTAAGTGATGCCACAGCATTAAAAACTGCACAGTATCTTTGTGGGAGGGCGTAACGATCGCTTAATAGCAGATACGCCAGCACACAATGAACTTTAACGTCAACGTGGTCTCTCAGTCTCACTGTAGTTGCTGGTTACATTGTAACAGTGGTTCCCAATCTATATCGACACACGAATCCTTTCTATATCGATCTGAGTTGTATGAACCATTAATTTTTAAATACACATACAGTAGATATACACAAAATTAAATCCCAGCTGTAGTGTTATAAAAAAAATATAGTGTTGAAGATGTAATGAAATTTTGTGGGTAACTTGGCAAACAGAATCAGAGATTGATTATATTGTCTTATCTTAACAAGTCACTGTAATGATTACTTGTTGTTGTTGTTGTTGTGGTCTTCAGTCCAGAGACTGGTTTGATGCAGCTTTCCATGCTACTCTATCCTGTGCAAGCTTCTTCATCTCCAAGTACCTACTGCTACCTACATCCTTCTGAATCTGCTTAGTGTATTGATCTCTTGGTGTCCCTCTACGACTTTTACCCTCCACGCTGCCCTCCAATGCTAAATTTGTGATCCCTTGATGCCTCAAAACATGTCCTACCAACCGATCCCTTCTTCTAGTCAAGTTGTGCCACAAACGTCTCTTCTCCCCAATCCTATTCAATACCTCCTCATTAGTTACGTGATCTACCCACCTTATCTTCGGCATTCTTCTGTAGCACCACATTTCGAAAGATTCTATTCTCTTCTTGTCCAAACTGGTTATCGTCCATGTTTCACATCCATACATGGCTACACTCCATACAAATACTTTCAGAAACGACTTCCTGACACTTAAATCTATACTCGATGTTAACAAATTTCTCTTTTTCAGAAACGATTTCCTTGCCATTGCCAGTCTACATTTTATATCCTCTCTACTTCGACCATCATCAGTTATTTTACTCCCTAAATAGCAAAACTCCTTTACTACTTTAAGTGTCTCATTTCCTAATCTAATCCCCTCAGCATCAACCGATTTAATTTGACTACATTCCGTCATCCTCGTTTTGCTTTTGTTGATGTTCATCTTATATCCTCCTTTCAAGACACTGTCCATTCCGTTCAACTGCTCTTCCAAGCCTTTTGCTGTCTCTGACAGAATTACAATGTCATCGGCGAACCTCAAAGTTTTTACTTCTTCTCCATGAATTTTAATACCTACTCCGAATTTTTCTTTTGTTTCCTTTACTGCTTGCTCAATATACAGATTGAATAACATCGGGGAGAGGCTACAACCCTGTCTCACTCCTTTCCCAACCACTGCTTCCCTTTCATGCCCCTTGACTCTTACAACTGCCATCTGGTTTCTGTACAAATTGTAAATAGCCTTTCGCTCCCTGTATTTTACCCCTGCCAGCTTCAGAATTTGACAGAGAGTATTCCAGTTAACGTTGTCAAAAGCTTTCTCTAAGTCTACAAATGCTAGAAACGTAGGTTTGCCTTTTCTTAATCTTTCTTCTAAGATAAGTCGTAAGGTTAGTATTGCCTCACGTGTTCCAGCATTTCTACGGAATCCAAACTGATCTTCCCCGAGGTCCGCTTCTACCAGTTTTTCCATTCGTCTGTAAAGAATTCGCGTTAGTATTTTGCAGCTGTGACTTATTAAACTGATAGTTCGGTAATTTTCACATCTGTCAACACCTGCTTTCTTTGGGATTGGAATTATTATATTACTTCACCTGATAAATATTTTTAAATACCTACATTCTTTGGACATAGAGCAGCAGATTAATGTATTTGAGATTGGTAGGAAGCAACATTATCATTTCCGCGCGTTTTCGTGACCACGATGCAGTTATACCCTGATCGACACTAAGGGACGAAAAGATTTACTGACTTTAAAAGAAAAACAACACTACACAATTCAAAAGGACTGATTCAGAAATTATAGGAAAACGATAACGTTTCTCCGGCCTCAATGCTGCGTTCAGTCCATCAGCGTCATTGTATGTTCCGAGGATAAACTGATACAAAATGCTTAGCATTCAAGTAATGAGGAGATTGAGATACTTAAGGATAATTTGTCTAAATAAGCACTTTTCGTATATAACACATTTTCTTAATGCTTCGTACCTTTCTATAATATAGTTGCAATAGCTGGTGCGTATTAACAAAAGCTTTGCACATAACAGGCAATACTTGAGATTGATGTTCCCTTGATGGCGCCTGCTAGTAATTAACTACATAAACATATATGTTCTGACTGAGAAGACAATTAGCACATTTACAGGATATTTTACACAAATTATAAAATACAGATTGCGGAACGCAGCAAGTCCGCGTCCGCCTTTCATGGAATAGAAACAGTAAAAGGTGAAGCGCTGAAGACCTCATTTGTCTGGTAACAACAGAATTGTTTTTATATCATTAATTGATATTTGTACATAGAGATTTACAGCAGACGCGCAGGGGCGGTAATGATAAAGTATAGTAGATTCTGTTGCTGCTATATGACGGTTCATTTCTTTTACATTACAATTGTTTGAAAACTTCAGGCCGTCAGACATTTACTATTGATCGTATACTAGTACAGGGTTATTACAAATGATTGAAGCGATTTCACAGCTCTACAATAACTTTATTATTTGAGATATTTTCACAATGCTTTGCACACACATACAAAAACTCAAAAAGGTTTTTTAGGCATTCACAAATGTTCGATATGTGCCCCTTTAGTGATTCGGCAGACATCAAGCCGATAATCAAGTTCCTCCCACACTCGGCGCAGCATGTCCCCATCAATGAGTTCAAAAGCATCGTTGATGCGAACCCGCAGTTCTGGCACGTTTCTTGGTAGAGGAGATTTAAACACTGAATCTTTCACATAACCCCACAGAAAGAAATCGCATGGGGTTAAGTCGGGAGAGCGTGGAGGCCATGACATGAATTGCTGATCATGATCTCCACCACGACCGATCCATCGGTTTTCCAATCTTCTGTTTAAGAAATGCCGAACATCATGATGGACGTGCGGTGGAGCACCATCCTGTTGAAAGGTGAAGTCGGCGTCGACTTCCGCGGACTACGCGTGAAACTTGCCCGCACGCGTTCAACCGTTTCTTCGTTCACTGCAGGCCGACCCGTTGATTTCCCCTTAAAGAGGCATCCAGAAGCTTTAAACTGCGCATACCATCGCCGAATGGAGTTAGCAGTTGGTGGATCTTTGTTGAACTTCGTCCTGAAGTGTCGTTGCACTGTTATGACTGACTGATGTGAGTGCATTTCAAGCACGACATACGCTTTCTCGGCTCCTGTCACCATTTTGTCTCACTGCGCTCTCGAGCGCTCTGGCGGCAGAAACCTGAAGTGCGGCTTCAGCCGAACAAAACTTTATGAGTTTTTCTACGTATCTGTAGTGTGTCGTGACCATATGTCAATGAATGGAGCTACAGTGAATTTATGAAATCGCTTCGATCATTTGTAATAGCCCTGTATATGAGGTGAAGATTACTAATATTACACAACCAAAATGTTTAATAAACTTAAATTAGCCTAACTCTTATCGGTCAAAACCAATAGTTACCCTAGTTACAGCTTAGAAGTTACCCAATTCGTAGGGCTAGTCCCAATAATAAATACAAGTTTTCATTGTAATTAATAGAGACCGGATTAGGCGACTTTTCAACTGAATATGTGGATGAAAAGGGTAATAAAGCCGTTACAGCTTCATTCGCTGACACTAATAACCCCTTTAAACTTTATCTAAACCAGTTAATGAGAGCTATCTATAACTTTTCTGTAACAAACTCAGTGGAAATTTCAAGAAGCTGATATATTTCATTTACGCTTGATGTGGATTCTAAAATTTTTTACTCTTAGAAGGGATTGCCAATTCAGTTGCTGTTGTTGGGCTTAGCAGAGAAATATTCTCTGAAGGATTTTCAACTCCCAGCAAATGTTCAACCACGTTCTTGACAATTTAGTCCAAAGAAAGATGATTTTCCAAGTGATGGGTATCAAAGCACTCGGTTTGATTCCTATAGAAACACGTTGATCAAAAATTAATTTTTTTCTATGAATGACTCGATACGCTCTTGCACAATAGAAACGCATATAACTGACCCCTAGAGAAATGACTGCCAAATAAGCTAAAGTCTTAACCACATTTCATCTTCCATGCATTTTGCCTTGTGAAAGGCATTGGCGGGGAGAAAAAGGTAAACTTTGTGTTTAAGCTCATACAGTCTGGAAATAGTTCTTGCTCAAGATGGCTGCTAACTTCGGTGTGAGACAAAACACTTCTTAACACCTCCCCATTTCCTCACAAAACACTTCAAATGTGCGGAAATTTGTAGGGCGAACCTTACTAAAATTAATTATGCTCACTGATTGCAGTGCAGATTCCAATCCATCGAGCATGCGCTCAGAAACAAAAACCTGTCTGAGAATGCAACACTGTGTCCAAGAAGCGTTCAGTGCTACCGATTGCGCTTTGGCAACAAGTCTAGCGTAACATCCTGTCATCATACCTGTATTTCGCACCATCTCAGCAAATGCCTACACAGGCAGTCCAGTCTGTTGAATTTTTGTGAATGTATTCGTCGGTTAACTTCAATATACCTTCCCCCGTAGTTCTCTTTTAAGGGTCTGCAGAATACTTGCTCCTCTTCTACAAATTTCCGATTAATATAACGGACGAAGAGCAACAAAATGGCTAAATCGGCAACGCAAGTCGATTCGTCAAGCTGAATCACAAAAGGACTGGCACGAAGTCTTTCCAAAATTTCATTTCCGACATAATGAGATATGTCTTTAACCTGTCGGTCGATAATATTGTCGGACAATGGTAGCATATCGACTTCTTTTGCGAAAGATTCTCCAAGCATGCATTGTACTACATCATTTATTTAAGGGCGCTCTAAGTCTTCAGCTGATGAATGAGATTTTGCAGTTTTAGCAGTTCTGTAGCTCACGCGATAAGACACTTCAAGAGCATCTTTATTGTCACTGTTTGCAGCGAATACGATAGTAGTTAAATTATTTTTCCACTAGTTAGCTTTTCAGCCTCCTTGTTTAGGCGGGTGGGGTGTTTAGTTTCTAAATGACGTTTAAGTAGAGAAGGTTTCTGACTACTGTTAGCAAGAATGTCGCCACAAACAAAACATAGTGGTCCTGGACAGTCCTAGTCACCTATATACGAAAATCCATACCTCATATAATCATCGTACTTTCTCTTCCTTACATACTTTTGTCGGGCTGAAACATATCTCCAGAAATTGAATGATCTATTGACACAACACTATCTTGCGATTTTGTTAAAATCGTGTTTCTCTTTCAAACTTTCAATTTTCAACTATTTATCATCTATGTTAATGTGAACCGAAACGATTCTGATACACAACTGACAACTCATTGCGTTTGCCACAAGGGAAGAAGAAGTAGGCTATTTTTGCAAATCGAAGGTCTGATGGCTATGTTAACCTTTCCTTAATGGGGTCGTGGTACTTACTGTTAGTATTGTTAGAACACAATGAAGCTGGCAGACTAAATTTCCATTGTAGCGAAATCAAGTGGACTCCTAAAATTGTTACAGAACTGTAAATCCGGCATTCACGGTAAATAGTAATTTATTGTGGAAATAATGCGATAGATTCTGGATGTTACACATGTGTACCAATATAGGTATTGTAAGGTTTATTTCATTTTAAAATAATAATAATTATTATGACAATGCCGCGAAAACTAAGCAAACAGTAATAAACCTAACCTCTAACCCCGCGATTATGGGAAAAGAGTGTTGGCGAGCCACTTTAAATATTTTGCGAATCCCTTGGGGGGGGGGGGGGGGTGCGTAAACCACAGGTTGGGTCACGATGCATTGTAACAGCGGCACCCACAACAGAGCATAATGACAACCTAGAATGACACGCACGCACGTATGTATCGTATGTATGTAACACATATGAACATAGTTTTAATTTTTGTCTGAGACAATGGAGAACATAGTCCAAGAAAAGTAACAGTTCCAGTCACCTGGTTCTCACCAAGGTTTTCCAGAAATTTTCTTTGATTGAAAGCCAATTGCCGGAACTGGTAAATCGATGCTAGCAGCCTTTAGAACTCAGAGCCACCAGATATTTTCAGTTAGAAGCGAACAGCGGCAAAGGGCAAAATATTTGTGGGATTTTTATGTTGGAGGTTGGGGGAGGTATGACAGCTACCGTAAAATAATGTCACGTTTCATATCAGGTATAATGACCGAGTCATACCACCAAAGGTTGCCAGAAAAAATCTGCTAGCTATGAAGATTAGCTCTAAGTCCTGTAACTAAGCTAGAGGCACACAGTGCAAACCGCATTCGTCAGTCCATTGTCATACACTTTGACATACGCTGGTTTCACCTGTGCTGATTACGAACTGGGCGCAGAAAAACGTCACCGTCAATATAATCTGTAAGCAAACAGCTTATATAGCCTATATAGAGGCTCTCAAATGACAAACAGGGCAGAGATCCAGAGAACAGAAGAGCTCCAGCGACAGCCGTCTCGGATGGACGAGCCAACAGCAGATGCTACGTAAATGAACAATCACACTCAATTAACTTAGTGCACTAACAAGCAACATTTCCCATCGCACCACTTTAGATTTAGTGGTAAAGTGGCCCAGTGGATATCCCGTCAAAAACTGAAAGCAGATCGAGCACGAAAACAGGATGAAGGTGTACTGAACGGTGAAAAAAGAAGAAAAATGTAAACTGAACGGTCCAGGATCAACATGTGGAACGTCGAGCAAGTTACGTGAAAAACAGCGACGTGGTTGTGTGGTTACGGAGTGGAATTACGAAGTAGCTGATCCGTGCTCAAATCTCCCTTGTGTCCGCTTATTTTTTTCAAAAAATTATCAACTTTCTGTCCGGCCACTGACGTGTGTTCTGCTTCTGTAGTTTTGGCAATTGTAATTCTATACCTTGGTTATTGAATGTGAGTCATGCGGTAAGCATGTATTAGAGTAGCAAGTTTGCTGCAAACACGTGAAAAAGCAACAAAAATCAGGCCAATGAGCCAACCCAGAGTCTCACTTCCCCTATCATCATAGTATCCACCTCCATAGTCTAACATCTGCGTTTTCAACCACTGTTTCATTCTTGTATGCAACCGCTCGCGTACCAAGAAACGGATGGAAGAATGTCCCACTTCACCTCTGATCTGAAGGTGAGCTAATTTATGAGGTTTTGTGTGTCTAACATCTGCGTTTTCAACCACTGTTTCATTCTTGTATGCAACCGCTCGCGTACCAAGAAACGGATGGAAGAATGTCCCACTTCACCTCTGATCTGAAGGTGAGCTAATTTATGAGGTTGTGTGTGTCGCGATCACGTCGGGTTACAACATAGTTTTTTACCATTTTTGTAAGTTGGTTATATGTTTATAGTTTTATACGTAAATCATAGAAACAAATGTATTGCGCTGCTGTTCCACCGTATCGGAAGTCAGAATTAGGGACTTTTCTCTTCATATACTAGCTCACCTTAAGCTTGGGAAATTTCGCTTAGTCAGTAAATGTTTTCCTCCAAAATTTCGTTGCCCTGATCAACAAGAGTTTTATATGTTGCTGCGAGTGTGTAAGATACGAATTTTGGCGACGCGCGTGGGATCTTTCTCTTGGCCGCTGTGCATTCAAGTGCCAGTTTCTGATGTCTGGAAAATGACAGCATCCTGCCACAATTGCCGTAAATGATTGCGGTCGGGATCTATCACGGTGGCCCAACACTGCTGGGTAGTTAGCTTCCAGTTCCTATTGCAAATAAACTTTTGAAAAGACCTGGGAGAAAGCAACGCTTTGCTAAGTGGGTGCAGAAATATCCAATGGAGGTGTCTACATTCTGCTCCTTAGTATGAACTGTTTAAACACCTGGATGCTAAAAACTTGGTGGGGGAGCTTGGAGCTCGTAAAATGTTGGCAGTCAGTTGCAGGCCTCAAGGTGTACGAGGCGAAAATTAAGTTTTAGTTTTTACTGGGCATGCAAGAAACTTCAGTTACTGTAGATGCTCTTATTACGTGCACACAATAAATGGCATATTTTATGCTTACTGTACCATTCTTGATTTTCGATGTGGAAACGCATTCAACTTCCATAAGTGCGTTTGGAAAGGAAATTTTCAAAGCTGATCCTCTGAATTAAACACTATCAGAAAACAATTGCGTGTATTCTCCAATAACAGTATGTTAACACGGGTCTACCTTTAGTCGGAGAAACGTACACCAACAGTTGTGTGCTGTAGTAATGGAAAGTTTAGTCGTTTTTTATTCAGAAAAAGTGTAGTTCTGCAAGTCGAAATGAAAGAAGGTCCAAAACACCGGTGCCAAAGGCAGGAACAGCTGACATGTGCACTGAAACAGCATTTACTAATGGGAACAGAAAGCAAACGAAAATGCAGCAGGTAAGAAAATAAAACAACACTTCCATAGGTTATGGTATATGCAGTTCTTAGATCTACAACCAAAACATAATTCTATAGAAGGTGCAATCAAAAGCGCCCTACATTGGGTGACAAAATGTAGTGGACCAGGGATATCTGCGGACAAAGTCAGACATAAATATGAACATTTCTTCCTTGTCGAGATAGGTTCGTCTCTTCCTGTGGGCGTGCTAAAGTTCATCGATGCTTTGGGAACTGGGGAGGCGTGCGAGTATGCGCCAGTCAGACCAGCGGTTGATATACACTGATCAAACAGAACATTATGACCATCGACCTGCTATCGATATAGTTCCATCTAGACGACAGCAGTGTCACCTGCTTAGTCAGACAAACGCACAGTTGTTGTAGTATCAGTGAGTGTGCTGTCCATGTGTAGAATGGGGATGGGGCGCCATCTGAGTTTGACAGATTGTGATGGTCCGGAGGCTCGGATCGAGCATTTCGGAAACTGCACGGTGGCCACCCCTCATTGCATATGTCGGACGTCACTGGCTGGCCAGACTGGTAAAAATAGGACAGGCGGTGTACTCTGCCGGAATTAACATCAGACATTAATGCTCGGCAGGTTACAAGTGTGTGAACACACAGTGCATCGAACATTCCTACCATGGGCCTCCACAGCCCACGACTCATTCATGCGCCAATGTTAACACCTCGACATCGGCATTTACGACTCAAATGGCCCAGTGACCATCGCCACTGGACATTGGCGCAGTGGCACATCGTTGCACTGTCTGATCAATCGTGCCTTCGGGAGGGCGCGAATCAGTCGTCTTCCAGTGGAACAGCTCCTTGACATCTATACGGCGGGACCGAGTTGGCGGCGGCTACGCTACATTCACTTCGGCATCGACTGGTCCAGTGGAGGTCGTGCAAGCAACCATGGAGTTTCATACACTAGTTGCAGACCTCGTACACTCATGACGATCACGTTTTCTGACGGCAATGGCAGTTTTCGGCAAGAAAATGCGTCATTTCTCAAGGCCAGGAGTGTGAAGGAGTAGTTCGAAGAACACAGTGGCAGGTTCCAATTGATGTCTACCCCCGACCCCCGCTACTTGCAAGATCCGAACCCTATCGAACACATCTGGGATGGGATCGAACGTGACGTCAGACTTCATCGCCCCCTCTGTGGATTTCACACGAATTAGGTGACTTACGTGTGCAGATGTGGGGCCAACTCCCCACAGCCCCCCAGGGACCTACCAAGGCATCTTTGCTTCCTTGCCACGACGCGTCGCCGCTGTTATCCGTGCCAAAGGTGGACGTACCATCTATTAGGCAGATAGTTATGTTCTGGTTGATCAGTGGGTGTACAGTCTTTAATTTAGTCATTCACCTTGATCCATCCATGCACACGAAGAGGTCAATTATTTCATCCTGTTAGTAGAGCCACGGCAGTGCATTTCCGTTTTCACGGAATATTCTTCGCCGAGTGGCAGGCATCGCCACAGCCAGTGTCGCAGACGGGTGAACTTGCACAGTGAAGTGTTGAGAAGGACGGTGACGGGGACGTAGCGGACACCACACGCGGCCCAGCTGCGGATGTGGTGCGAAGTAAGGTAGTGAATTGTTTCATTCTGGGGTAGGGCGCTACGCCGCAGCGGCGTGGCGGTGCCGCAGTCTGGAGAGCAGTGGCGGGCAGCCGGCGCAGTTGTAGTTGCCCGCGCTGGGCAGTTAGGCGGAGGTCCGTGGGTCGCAGTCCGGCGGCGGTAGATTGCAGTGAAAACTTCAAGGCTGCCTGAGTAGACTCGTAGCGGCGACTGTCCCACAGAAGGCGCCGTGTGTGGCCCAGCCGTGCCGAACACGATGTACTCGGCGGGGCCGGTGGACGTCAGTCAAGCCTTAGTGGATTCTCGTAGTCTGGTTCCAGGGCACTGACATCCTAAACTGTGTCACGGAAGTCTTGTTGCTGCTGAGAAGTGGTGAACAAGCATGGACGACGACCGGCTGAAGACGATATCCGTTGTTCTGGCCCGATTGAGGCACTCTAGAAAGCGTTCTAGGATGTGACCTTCTTCGTTTCCCTGTTTCGTCCGTTACAGCTCCAACTTTGACCCCAGGCCACAGAGGTCGTTCTCTGGCTACCTCTACAGTTGTTTCCCTCTACAGCTCCACCTACAACCACAGAACTTATTGTCTGTTGTCCTAAGACATGTCCTAACATCCTGTCCCTTCACCGTCTCAATTATTTCCTTTCTTCGTCGATTCTGTGGAGAATTTGCTGATTTCTTGTCAGGCTACGTGTGATTCAACATTCTTCCTCTGCACCACATCTTAAAGATTTCGATTCTCTTCTTTTCTGATTTCCCCACGGTCCAAGGGTCTCTTCCGCACGCTGCTGTGATTCAAACACACAAAATCCGAAAAATTTTCCTCAAATTAAAACATTTTTTATATCAGCAGCTTTTGGTTATGAATTCCTTTTCTATCAGTGCTAGTTTGCTGTTTATGTCCCCCTTTCAGCGTCCGTCATGGTTATCTTGCTTCCGAAATATCACAATATCTTCAGTCCGTCTATACCGCGCTCCTCAATTTTGATGTTAAGTTGATCAATGACACCATTTCAACTACTAATCCATTTTTTCGTCCTATTCCTCTTTACTCGAAGTCCACATTCTTTACTCATTAGTCTGTTCATTCCATTCAGTAGGTCTTCTTCACTTTCAGAGCATAAAATGTCTTCAGCGGCTCTCAGTCCGAATTTTACTCTCACTCTTGAGTCTTTCTTTCATTTCCTTCATTGCTTCTGGTGTGTATGTAGCGAACAGTAAGGGAGAAGGACTGAATACGTGTCTTACAACTTTTTTGATCGAGAACTGCGTTCTAGGTCTTCGATTGTTATCGTTTTTCCTTCATTCTTCCACACACTGTATATTACTCGACTTTGACTACAGCTTAGTCCTACTTTTCTCGTAATTTAGATCATGTTGCGCAGTTTTATAATCGTGAACGTTTTTCAGGATCCAAAAGCTGTTACTGAATCATAAATTTCCATACGTCTCACTTCCATTATCAATTTCGCTGCCTTTAACTTATCGAAAACCAAAGAGATCGTGGTATTCTCGATCCTAAGCTTCCTTTTTTTTACAGGGAAATGCAAAAGGGGGATCGACGGCCTCTGATCCGAGATGACGACCGCGTGCCGCGACTGCCGAAACCACATCAAGCGTCAGTGCAAACGGCAGAGAGCGGCGGAATTCCTTGACCTCAGACGTCGCCACTGCACGACGTGCCAATTTAACCGTGGAATGCAAGCCAGCTTCTGGGTGCGGTGGTGGGGGGAGGTGGGGGGGGGGGGGGTGCGGAGGATATAGGAGGCGTGCTGGGACCCGCATCCACGCTATGTTCACCAGGCGTGCCAGAGAGGCCAAGGTGCGCAAGCAGAGCAGCGGCCCGAGGGCGCACCGCTGGCATTTGATTTGTTTTCGGGCAGACGGCAGCCAGTAGGATGGGAGATGGAATGCCACTGTAGAAAGGGGAGGGGAAACAGACGAGAAGAGCACGCAGAGAGCGAGAGTGTGGTGGTGGTTGCCAGTCCTAGTAAGGTGTGTAAGGGACGCGGGTGGAGTCAGTTGCTGAGTCACGGTTGCGAAATACATGGAGATGGTGCATGCTTGCCTGAAACAGCGTTATCAGCACATGATAGGGTTTGACAAGACCATCGATGTGGGTCCCCATTTGACTGGCTGGTCGAATCGTGCATTCGGATGTGACACTGAGTCGATGTTGGACTGCACAAGAACGTAAGGGCAGCCATGACTGACGTCAAAGATGCAGTAGACCACGTCTGATCACCGTAAAATAGGATCATCGTATTGTGCATCAAGAACATTGTAACTTCTTCGAATATGCACCAGTCTTCCGAGGACAAGTAAAGGACTTCCTGCGACATTCTGTGTCTTTCCAAACAAACTGGTCAGAGGCAAGCAAGGAATTGTGTTCATGTGGAGAATGCTGTTAAGAGCTGCAACGCTAACGACTGTGTTTAGAATGGTGTCGTGACCAGGAACCATGGACTGACGATACATGGCGTCAACCAGAGGCACAGGCAGGTGTTGCGCCAACCTGGGCCTGAGTCCCATTATTGTAATGTCTTAGACACAGGCACAGTGGTGTTCGACCTGTCATGTGGGAAGCTACTGCGTTCAAATGTGTGTGAATTCCTAAGGGAACCAACTGAAACCAACAAACTAACTTAAACTTATGCTAAGAACAACACACACACCCATGCCCGAGGGAGGACTCGAACCTCCGGCGGTCTCGACCGCTGTTGTGACTTCAGATAGTGGTTGAGTGGTCCCTGGATGAAAATGGGTTACAAATAAACGTTTCCCCTGAAACTTCCTGGCAGATTAAAACTGTGTGCCCCGCCGAGACTCGAATTCGGGACCTTTGCCTTTCGCGGGCAAGTGCTCTACCAACTGAGCTACCGAAGCACGACTCACGCCCGGTACTCACAGCTGTACTTCTGCCAGTACCTCGTCTCCCACCTTCCAAACTTTACAGAAGCTCTCCTGCGAACCTGTGGCTAAGCCATGTCTCCGCAATATCCTTTCTTTCAGGAGTGCTAGTTCTGCAAGGTTCGCAGGAGAGCTTCTGTAAAGTTTGGAAGGTGGGAGACGAGGTACTGGCAGAAGTACAGCTGTGAGTAGCGGGCGTGAGTCGTGCTTCGGTAGCTCGGTTGGTAGAGCACTTGCCCGCGAAAGGCAAAGGTCCCGAGTTCGAGTCTCGGCCGGGCACACAGTTTTAATCTGCCAGGAAGTTTCATATCAGCGCACACTCCGCTGCAGAGTGAAAATCTCATTCTGGAAACGTTTCCCCTGTTTGGAAGTTTCTGTACAGAGGAAGAGGAGACACCGCTCTAGAGTGAAAATTTCATTCTAGAAACATCCCCCAGGCAGTGGCTAAGCCATGTCTCCGCAATATCCTTTCTTCAAAGAGTGCTAGTTCTGCAAGGTTCGCAGGAGAGCTTCTGTGAAGTTTAGAAGGTAGGAGACGAGGTACTGGCGGAATTAAATCTGTGAGGACGGGGCGTGAGTCGTGCTTGGGTAGCTCAGTCGGTAGAGCGCTTGCCCGCGAAAGGCAAAGGACCCTAGTTCGAGTCTCGGTCCGGCACACAGTTTTAATCTGCCAGGAAGTATCACAGACATAATCAGTTTTCTTACTGAGATTCTCGTTCCCTTATATTAGTCATTTCTGGATTCACCTCCCCGCTTCAGCTGTGTAAATGCGCGCTCGTGCAGTTTGTGTGTGTGTGTGTGTGTGTTTGTGTGTGTGCGCACATATACTGCACGGTTCAGTTAAGTGGTAAGTATTATTATTCTGTTTCATCAACCGTTGAAAAATCATCACTAAATGTAGTCTCTTCCCATAGGTATGTTAGCTACAGAAATGTCGGTATCAAAGACGTTTTTTCAAATAGAATTGCAGTAGTGTCTCTTTTACTTTCTAAAAGAGAAAAATTAAAAAGCGCTCGATTCTTCAAAATTCAGTCGTTAGTTACGGATGAAGTACGGTATTTAGAGCTTAAGATTTAAATGTTTTGAACAAGATTGTTGCCTTATGCTGACGTTTATGTTGGTAGGGATAACTGTTGCATAGGGCTCTAGTTTGACGCAGCTAAAAGAGTCTACTTACAAAAGCGGTATGATGGAGAAATGTTTAATTTTAAATTAATATTGTTCACGCCTGGCAACATGTGGTTGGACCGACACATTAACTGGAAGGCAAAGAAATAGAATCTAAGGTAAGAGTTGTGCTCTGCTTTATTCCAGTAACCAGGCCCTAGAAAGAATGATAGACGTCAAAAATAGACTCCATACATATTATGTAAAGTATGTATTTATGTACGTGTGCGTGTGTATGTTAGATATCTGCTGCTAAATTACTGGGCAGAATTTAGCCAACCTTTCAACACATATCTCTGACTGTCAAGCGACAATCGCTATAGGGGTAAGAACCAATTAATTATAATAGTTCAGGAGCTGTGATGTCAAACAACGAGATGCGTGTAAAGCTGCCGCATCATGCATGGAGTTTAAATTTATTACTTCTGTGCTACTAACTAACTTATTCTCAATAAATTATTCAGACAGTATCCAGATATGTCGCTAAATGCACCTACAAAATTATATCATTATGACATAGAGACCAAGAGATGTTATGCCATAAACAATGACATGCGAAAAAACTGCGGCAACATGCATGACGTCTAAATTTTTTAGTTATTTGCTAATACCAGTATTAGCAGTATATTTCGCAGATGGTATCCACATATGCCGTTGCATGTGCCAACAAAGATATATCACTGCACGAACTCAGTTCAGGAGGTATGACATCACAAACACTGACACGCGAGAAAAAAATGCAATATTATACATGAATTTTTAACACTTACTCTTTACTACAAAGACACTGATACAGTCAAGTAAAGTTAAGGAAATACCTGGCTGTGTTTATGCCTTTGACAGCTTTCAGCTGGGAAGCGGTAATGGCTGTAAGCGAAAACAGTAGCTGTCTATAGAGCTATGAATAGGCGTTGCCATAGGAACGTTTACAAGATAGCGTTGTAGATACGCGAAGCGTCTGGACCCAGCATTCAGAAACTGTACGTTTCTAATAGAAAGTTGGCAAAATAAATTCACGGGCACTGCCTGGTTTGTCAGCTAGTAGAAAAAAAAAAAACAGGGAACTGAAGTGTAAAGACTGTTAAATAACAACTTTGTGTCTTTTGTTTGATGTCAGTATACACAATTACATCGCAAAATTACGGCGACAACCAAAACAAAAAGAAAATCACGAAAGAATTTAGACATGAACACGTCCTTAAGGTTCCTTTTATCTCATCGCTACAAATGCTCACCGTCTATTGCAACACACGTTTGCAGTCGCTAGTGCAAGGACTTCTGGATAGAGCGAAGAGGTTCCTTGGTTATCAAAGCACAGGCTCCAACAATGCGGGGTCCTCGGAACTTGTGCATGGACTTCACCCTTGAGTTTACCCAGAGAAGATGTACGGTGGCGACAAATCAGGCGAACGTGCAGGACAAATGAGGACTCCTTCACGTGGTATCGAGCGATCAAGAAGGAAATGGGTGAGTGCTTTCCTATCTTAGAACGAGTAGTGAGCAGGGCACCCATCTTGCTGGTACCACGAGTTTCAGGAGGTACCTCCTCGAGGACAGCCGGTAGCACTTCGGTAAGAAACGGTGTACGTATATCTTGTTTCCCAGTGACGTAAGGAGCAGTCCCCTACTCTGCAACAAACCCACGTTAAACTTTCACCGCCGTCCCCCCCCCCCCCCCCTAACTTTCTAATATTCAACCAGCCTCAGCTGGTGCGGATTATCAGCGACCATGAGTCCATATTTCCTTATGATTAGTAAGGGAGGGGGGGGGGGGGACCCAAGGAAAACCGGAATAAAATTGCCGTGGGCGGAGCTTGTGTAGTACGCATTTCTGCCGCTAGGCCTGTATATCGCAAGTCATTGCCAGTTGAGTGCCACCTATGTTGTCGACCTGGCCTGTTCTGTTCATCTGCAATGATTGCTTTGCTAGCGCTGTTTTGTTCTTGTTTCGTTTTTTTACGATGGCAAGTTAAAGTTAAAAAAGTGTAGCTGAGAAATCTTGGTTTCTACTAGGTAAAATTGCTGCTAAAACTGTTTCAATGTTGAAAACAGCTCACCAAGAGGACGCTATGGGTAAACTAAAGTGTAAGAGATGTCGATTGATGGAGAAAGCTCATTCTGGACGTCAATCAGTTGCCCGAATCGACGAAAACATTGGAAAACTTCGAGAGCTTGTGCTTATAGACTGTCGGCAGACAACTGATGAACTGTCAGAGATTAATGGGTTATCTTGGGGATCGGTTCAGCGAATTTTAAAGGAAGATCTGAGAATGAAAAGGTTTACTACCAAGTTTTTGACTGACAATCTAAAGAAACGTCGAGCTTTGAAACAATGGCTGGAAACTGATCCAGATTTTCTGTCCAGGCCTGGTACTGGTGAGATTCATGGTGCTATGGTTGCGACCCAGAGACAAAGTGTTGTCTAAAGAAACGTCGAGCTTTGAAACAATGGCTGGAAACTGATCCAGATTTTCTCTCCAGGGCTGTTACTGGTGATGATTCATGGTGCTATGGTTGCGACCCAGAGACAAAGTGTTGTGTACATAGTTCCGCGTAGTCAGCGCGTACACAACTTTCCCGCTAGAGCGCGCCCCGCTAAGCACAACAGCGCAGGCGCAGTGCTCGTCCGTCTCCGCACTACGAGATGGCGCTGCCTTAGAGATGGACCAAATTCTGCTTCCGCCGATCCGCGTATTAATATGTAACGCAGCCAATGAGATCGCTGCTAACGTAGAATCTTTTCTCCTCGCGGATCACACTCGCGCAGTGATACATGAACGCACAAGGCATTATAACGAGTGTACAGACCTCCAATTAGTCAGTCTGCATTAGTGTGTACCAGTCTGCATTTGTCTGCACCAGTCTGTACCAGTCTGCATTAGTCTGCACCATGCTATAGTCAAGTTTCAGTCTGCACCTAAGAAGATTATCATATTCCTGTAAATAGCCATGAAGATAAATGAATAGACACTTTGTCAAGTATCAGAGATATGTGAGAGGAAGATTAACGTACCAAGACCAAAGGAACTTCAGATTGTCAATTGTAAACAGCATCCAGAATCAAGTTACGTAATGTCTACACTTTTTATTATTTTAATAAATGTGTGTGAAAATTAATGAAGTTCTGTTTAAAGTTGGTCACTGTCAACCTGCTACTCTAAGCGTACAAGTGGCATTTCTATCGTCTGACCTAACGGCAGAAGATGAACACGCCACGGTAAGACCACGAGACATATTGCTGACACTCCCCTACTTCGTTAGAGCGACATGTCAAATAATCTGATGGTGTGTGTACCGAAGGTCTTACAGAACGCACACCACACAAAGCAACAATCAAGCCAGTGGAAGATGTCATCGCCACCCTGTCCAAAATAAAGTCAAGTAAAATCAAACATCTGAACAATGCTGATTTGCTTTTTTGATGCCAAGGGCGTCGTTCATTTAGAATTTGTCCACTCAGGTCAGACCATCAACCAAACCTTTAATCTGGAAGTTTTAAGAAGTTTCCGCAACAGTGTTCGTCAAGAAAGACCAGATTTGTGGCAGACATGATGGTGGTTCTTCCACCAAGACAACGCACCTGCACAAAAAACCATCTCTGTTAGACAAGTGCTGTTTCACGCACCTCACTCACCTGACCTGGCTTGTGTATGAAAAGGCGCATGAAAGGACACCGATTTCACAACATTGAAGAAGTCAAGAAAAAACGAGGGAGGAGGCGTCAACCATTTCTAAGGATGACTGCAAGAATGTTTCGTACAGTGGAAGCATCTGTGGGACAAATTTATTAGTTGTATTGGAGAGTATTTTTAAGACGACAAGGTTGTTTTATAAACAGTTTCAAATATATTGCTTTTAAAAAATGATTTCGCGTTATTTTGTACCCTCTCGTATGCCGGTAAAGAGAATTACTTCGAGAAGGAACCTACTATCCTGGTGTTGCATCAGAACCGAGCAACAGAATTCCATCCGTCTTCTGCAGTCCCGCTGACTAACCTGCTCGTGAAGCGACACATGATACATGTGGAGGATGTTTGGGTGTAAAATGGAAACACCGCTCAGCTGGCTTATTTCAGAGACACTGCTAGTGTCTCTGGTGCTGACAACTGTATCAGCAGCAGCAGCAGCTGTCACCACGTCTATTTACTTCGCTCAGCCGGTTGCAGGGTTGCACCTTGCCATCGGCTGGCTTCGAATAACAATTTTCTGCATTATACATTCGCTGAATTTGCTTTCTTGTTGGACACGGTCTGTCGTGATGCCTTTGTGCCTACAACTCTACTGTTCTCTTCGCGTTCTCTCTGGATTTTCCACAAAGAAGTAGCATATCTAGTTTCTCTTTGTGAAATAAATTTACTTTTTCAAACTAACCTGCAATCGACATACGTCAACGATAAAGACGGAATGAAAGCTACCTTTCCTTTGTGTGTCTTATGCATCGCGGCGGTCCAATACAGTTTACTCGCTACGTAAGACAGCAATTTTAAGTTATGACTATTGTATTTTCTCGAAAACACGTAATCGGAATTTAGAGAGTGAAACTCCATTGATTCGAGTCTCTTTTAACTGCCATTCTACTAGCAGAAATTACTAAAGTTCCATTTTAAAAAGCGGTGTTGATACCAATATCTCTCCAATATATTTATGAAAATACAGCATACGTCATTTAATGTGGGCTTTCTCACGATTCATCTGGGCGAAAACAGTATTACCATATCTTGCACGGTTCAGGAGATGAGTTGAACAGCTGAGCTAAAACATTCTGCCTGAGAAAATGAATCTTTGTGTACACCTACAGTTTCTAACCAAGGTTCTTCAATCTACAGCCGAGTAACGCTTCAGCGAAAATCAAATGATTTCGTGAATTTCAGACGCTTACAATTAAAGGCCACGGGTCAGATGGAAGGAAGACATCGACGAAGACGCGGTGGAAATGGGCCTGAGTAAAGAAAAATGGACTACAAAAACCAGGGACAGAGAACACTGGAAGAGTAATGTAGAGAACGCGTATAGACTCCAAGACCCAAGCGACAGTTAAGAAGAAGAAGATAATTAAAGAAACTGGTAGATCAGTGGTAGTCAATGCCACCAGATACCCGGACGTAAATTGAGCGGTAGCAATAGGTTACTGTAGCCCATTACTCATTTCGAAGTGAGACCGTTTCTGCATATGACGAAGACATATGACCATGTACTGGAATAGATTAGAGAAATTAGTGTCTCGGTCACATGCTAGTCTGTTAAAACTGATTAGCGGTTTCTGCTTCGCAGCCATCGTCAGACCTAATGATTACAGTAGCGACACGTTGGTGCATGGTAATTACTATAATTCCTGTAATCATTAGATCTGATGATGGCTGCAAAGCTGAAACCGGTTTTAATAAATTTGCATATTACCAAGTTCCTGATTTTCGAAACAGTACTGCACGTCATACCAAATATGTTCAACAGCGACACTACTCGATGGAATTCCAAACGACTGCCTTATAGTGTAAAATGATCATTAGTGTGCCGTAGGCTGTGCACAAGTGAGCCCTTGCAATCAAACCATTTTCATTTTTGGCATACCCAGCAGAGAACACTACCAATAGCTTTTGTGTAGTATACAGCTTCCTTTAAGCATGTTTCTACAGTTGCAACTGTGTCATTGCTCAAATTAATGGTTGCTAGTATCCTTAGAACGAATAAAAGTTCAGTATCACTGGGAATTCTGGAGGAGTATGACCCAATACCAGGTGAGTAATAGATAACTGATGGTGAGCAGTATGTCGTATCCTTCAACATTTCAGCACCAACAAACGCAACATGGTTTAGTTCTGACAAAGTCATTTGACTGTGGAAAATCTTTTGGGTTTGTGTTGCCATCCAAAATGCTGCGTCAATTTATGGTATTATTCATTGTTTTTGGAGTCGTTCATGTATTTCTACGCGCTGAAGAAGGTTCAGCGTTTTTCTGAACTATAGAAGTACAGAACGTATAGAGCAACACACAGACACGTAAATAATGAAGGCATTATTAGTGGAATGTAAGAGTCTCCTTACGGTTATTGATCGGGGGATACCATTATTCACCCAAATACCTTTCCCAGTTACTGACAATGTAAGAACTGAAGAGATTCCTTGTAGAACTGGCAAGCAAAAAAATACCTAGAGAAGAAGGGCAACATGAGACGATGTTTGTTAAGGCAGTGCGTGATAGCTTCTGCTGCAGTAGAGGCAGCCACGGAGAGAAAAATCTGTGGGGGAAGGGATAGACTGGAATACAGGACTATTCATAGGTAAACCGACGGCTGCATCAAGACTGCAAGACGTACTGAAAATAGACATCAGTGGATAAAGCACCTCTCCAAGTTTTTAATTCACATTACAGTTGCTCCGTATGGGCACAGGTTATAACGCGACAAGTGTCAACACGTTCGTGCAGTTCGTAGAAGTTGTTGCCACGTATTGCCTGGGAACTCCGGTAGCAGTACACTTTGCAAATATGTTCGTTGGGTTGTCCACTGTAGTGTACGTATTTGTATTACCCAACGACTGATAGAAACGAAACATAAATGATTAGATTGAAAGTTAAAATTAAAGAAGTATCTGGAAAAACTCCCACATAGATGCAGGTTCGTAAACTTACTGACATAAATAATCGAGGAATGAGCTTTCAATGATTGGATAGGATTTATTCTCAGGAAAACACACGTATTACGCGACACTAGTACGTGCAATAATGACCTTGAAACAAAGGCAAATTTATCGTAAATGAACAAAAGCAGTAAAATCATAATTTTTTACCTCTAGTTCACCGGTAATTTATTGGTACACTACAAATAAGGCTTATACAGCCGCCAGTCGTATACGCATCTGTACCGTTTTAGCCTTTACGACAAAATGGCCGTTTCTCAGAGATTAATTTGCTTTTATGTTTTTCATAATGGGGCGATGGAAAAAAGAAGGCTGACAGACTCAAAACTCACGTGCAGCACATCTTTGGATCATTACGATCGATGTGGCAGAGATTATCACTGTCGCAAAACTTCCAAGATTCAAGTCAAGCGGGTATTTTTAGATTTAATGTGCGAACATCAGCAATAGATTAGGGCTTCTTCTGAATAGTAGACTATCGTGGACCGATCACGTTAATCATAGTATCATGACAGAGCTGTGAATGTCGCAACGGACTGATACGCTCTGTTACGGACTGCGAAAACTTTCTGTTTCGAAATGTTGCACAATGTGTACTAGAGAAAGTATATGTACTTCAATTTCCGACTATTAGGCAGTTCCCAGGGGCAATGAAAAAGGCAACAACTGATGCGCCTCTATTAGAAGTCAGGGAAATGCCTTTTGAAAACCAGAGAGAACTACTCTTTAAAAAGTTTCTGATTCAATGTACCGTAGTAATTAATCATAGCCTAATAGTTGAACGACTAACAGAGAGAGAATATCCAGAAGAAGAAAATGGTTCAAATGGCTCTGAGCACTATGGGACTTAACGTCTGTGGTCATCAGTCCCCTAGAACTTAGAACTACTTAAACCTAACTAACCTAAGGACATCACACACATCCATGCCCGAGGCAGGATTCGAACCTGCGACCTTAGCAGTCGCGCGGTTCCGGACGGAGCGCCTAGAACCGCTAGACCATCGCAGCCGGCTCCAGAAGAAGACAAACGACCACGGCTGTTATTAAAAGGATTTCATATGTCTCATATTTACGTTTCCTTTGACACGGAAGGACCGAATGTTAGCAATGATCAGTAACGAATATGACATTACAGTCTGCCAACCTGAAGCTTTTTATCTATCAGACAGTATGGGTCAAGAGTTTAGAGCAAACAGTGGTGTGACAAATTACCTGGGTATCTAACGGCCATGTTTTTGCGTATGTATAAGACCCAGGACATGTTAAGAGATTAATTTAAGGAAAAAAAAGTGGAATGGTGGCCCATCTTGATGCGTTATTTAACGTTCCCAAACAAATTTTTCTTTAGTAACACTTCATGAGCCAAATAACAGTTACCAATATTATTGCCAAATACATTTCAATAGTAAAGATTTTTAAATTAAATTCATACTGCAGAAGCACATTATCATTATAGGTAAAATACTGGTGCTCGAAGAACTTGTCAGCTGTGTAATACAATGGTCACACTATTACAAACAGTTAATTGATTAAATAAACCTGCGGTGGTGCACTGTCCGCGCGAATAGTATCAACTGTGGGCTAATCCCACAAAAGGACATAATATAAGTTCCACAGGTTATTCCACTCTCATACAGACAAGATACGGCGAAGCTCGCCAAACGCTACCCACTTGTAAAAACCGAAGCAAACTAGTATTGCACTGATTTGCCACAAATCTGTTACATATATATCAAGTCAAGAATTTTAACTACCAGGCCCCTAAAACACTATGGAAAATATAGTGACAGCCCCTCCCCCTTTTTTTTCGAAGAATTCCAGAAACTCAGTGCTGAGTTTGCCCAATGGCTTTTATCACACGCCCACAGGGACCTTACAATAACAGAATCACTGAGTAAATTACTTCCTAATCCGGTGACAACCCAACGCGGCACGACAGCAGAATGACAAGCCACTTAGCTTGAGGCTGGAACGGGAGATACGCCGAAGCGCGAGTGACCCGCCAACACCTAGGCCTGGCGCGATGACGGGAAAGCCGCCGAAGCACAAGGCAAACGCGTCCTTGCCCCAGACCAGCAGAACAGCAAAGCGTCAACCACTGCTGATACAAGGCTATCAACGTATATCAAATAACAGAAAACAAGTTTGATAGAAATTACCATTCACAGCAATACTTAAACGGCCAATTAAACATTTTCTAGGAAACCAACTTTTAAAACTTCAGTAGAGGAGCGCCCCGCTCATAACATCGCAAGTGAACCTTCCTAGCAATAACAAGAAAAACGTACGAAGTTCAAATGGGTCAAATGGCTCTGAGCGCTATGGGACTTAACATCTGAGGTCATCAGTCCCCTAGACTTAGAACTACTGAAACCAAAGCAATCTAAGGACATCACACACATCCATGCCCGAAGCAGGGTTCGAATCTGCGACCGTTAGCAGCAGTGCGGTTCCGAACTGAAGCGCCTAGAACCGCTCGGCCACAAAACCGGCTGTAGGTAGTCATTAAAAAAAGAAACAATTACATAATAATTCAAACAAAATTATGTACGTCGAGGTAAGCCTGTACTGTGGCCTCTTAGGAACAAATAGACACTGTAAACTGGATACGCACCTGTACCCCGAAGTTCTCCTGAACACGGAGTAAGAGTGTGCAAGTACAAACACGCTCACGCACTTGACCCACTCCTGCGAACCATCAGGCTGAGCGCACACAACTTAAGTTACGAGCCAAATCCACTAACTCTCCCCACGAAGGATCATAAGGTCTACAATGAACAGAAATCACAATCGGTACTATCAAATGCTCATTGATAGCCAACAAAAGTTTCAAGCACCAGATTAAAAATTGCAAAATACAACAGAAATCACCAGATTGACACACACAGCACCAAAAAGGTCACTGAAAGGGCAAAAAGGAATGCGACTTCTGGCCAGCTCACACCGGGAAGAACTTCCAGTCTTTAAGTACAGTACTTACTGAACAGTCTTCATACATGATTTTCAATAAATGGCAAAGAGGACAATTGCTTCGGGAATTCGGGTAGGAGCCGGGTAACACTGCCCTCCAGCTCGTAGCTGCTAACAAGTTGTCCAGCACATGTCGGCGTATTTAGGACACTATATAACGTGTGACGAGGGCCTCCCGTCGGGTAGACCGTTCGCCTGGTGCAAGTCTTTCGATTTGACACCACTTCGGCGACTTGCGCGTCGATGAGGATGAAATGATGATGATTAGGACAACACAACACCCAGTCCCTGAGCGGAGAAAATCTCCAACCCAGCCGGGAATCGAACCCGGGCCCTTTGGATTGACAGTCTGTCACGCTGACCACTCAGCTACCGGGGACGGACATTTAGGACACTACCATTGACTGATGCACTTGGTAACCAGATTGTACGCGGCGAGAGCCTCTCCTTACCCGCTAAACTCGCCGTCGCCCGCATCTCGTGGTCGTGCGGTAGCGTTCTCGCTTCCCACGCCCGGGTTCCCGGATTCGATTCCCGGCGGGGTCAGGGATTTTCTCTGCCTCGTGATGGCTGGGTGTTGTGTGCTGTCCTTAGGTTAGTTAGGTTTAAGTAGTTCTAAGTTCTAGGGGACTTATGACCACAGCAGTTGAGTCCCATAGTGCTCAGAGCCATTTGAACCATTTTTGAAAACTCGCCGTCAGCAACGGCCAACGCTGCAGAAGAAGGCGGGCGCCCATAGCCCAGCGGACAACGGTTTCAACTCGCTGCAATCATGAGGTCGCTGAGTACTCAGGCACACACGCGACCACGTAGCCCCAGAGGGAACACATAACCAAGCAAAGATGATACGATAAGGGCCAGAATCCATGGAAGGCGCGCACAAATGGCGCCAGTAGGATTGAGCGGATCCCTGGTGGAAGCCGCCACAGCTCATTTTATTCTGATGGATCTGAAACATCTGATGGAGTTGGTTGCACTTCTTATTACCCTAGGCTACAAATAGCTGAAAAAGTTTTATTATCACCTTTCAGTGTTAACAGAAGTAACAGCTGTTAAAGAAGCAATTAAGTTTTTATCTGGGAAAGGAGACAAAAAAACAAATTGTGTCTGACTCTAAAAGTAAAAATTAGGGCGTCGAAAGTGGAAAGCTGATGACAGTCATGTTTATGCTGTGGCGTAACTAATTACGAAAGACAGTAATTAAAATAAATCCATGCTCCCAATGCGGGTAAAGGGACGTTCAAGTACCCGGCATATAGTAAATGGTCTTGCTAAAGGAAGTATCAAATAAGGAGATCCACTATTTACACAGTTTCCATATCGCGACATTCGACACGTAACAAAGAGAGGTCTACGATCATTGGGAAACTTATTGGTAAATATCATAGCAGAAAAAGGGCTTCTCAGTCACTTTATGTCAGCTTACTGTATCAACAAATCCCTGGTACAGCCATAAAAATCTCTCAAGGACTGGAGTGACAGACTCCCTCACATGTACCGAAGATCCAGAAGACGACGTAGATCTTATTGGGATGTTCCAAAGACATTCCACGTCAAAATAAATTGTGCGATTGCCATACCGACAAATATTAAAATATTAATGAGCGAGAACTTATCGCCGGCCGCTGTGGCCGAGCAGTTCTAGGCGTTCTTAGGTTAATTAGGTTTAAGTAGTTCTAGGTCTACGGGACTGATGACCTCAGATGTTAAGTCCCATAGTGCTTAGAGCCATTTTAACCATTTTGAGAACATATCAATATTAACATTTTACACTTAGTTCCCTACAAGGAGATATAAAGCTCTCACCATATCTAAGACTGAGTTAGCAATTTTATGCATGTACAAATAGCCGTGTGTTTAAAATATAATTGTAGACAATAACGTAAGCAAGTGTAATGAATGTGCCGGCCGGAGTGGCCGAGCGGTTCTAGCCGCTACAGTCTGGAAGCGCGAGACCGCTACGGTCGCAGGTTCGAATCCTGCCTCGGGCATGGGTGTGTGTGATCTCCTTAGGTTAGTTAGGTTTAAGTAGTTCTAAGTTCTAGGGGACTGATGACCTCAGACGTTAAGTCCCATAGTGCTCAGAGCCATTTGAACCATTTGCAATGGATGTATTGTTTGCCACAAAAGTTCAATTAAGATATTAAAAAAGGTCAAGTGATATTACATTATCTGCAGGCGCAACTACTTGGAAGCAACAATATGGAGCGTATTATTTGTATACAAGTTGTGACACTCCTGCCGCTCAGTGCAACTACGCTTTAGCACGTATTACGAATCGAAACGTGCAGAGACGTTCTATTCGCTGATATGTATCATTTTTCTGTGTTTCTTATAGTTTTTGCACAGCCTTCTTGTGAAATTATGAATAAGGCCGTTTATCCAGAAACTAATCGAGATGCTCATCTCAGACGAAGGGGTCGGAACGTGAGAGGAATCCATGGAGTCAGAAGGCTGATGACACAACCCCCCCCCCCCCCCCCCCCGATCCTTCCAATCACGCACGACAGTGAAGTCCCACACACGTGTAAGCATCTGGTAGCTCGTCTTACCATCATTTTTCGTCGTCTAGTCGAATGTTCGCAGTTCTAATTATTAATGAGTCTGTAATGATAAACAGTGGAACTTTATTTGCCTGTTATATGACTCTCTATTTTCAGCAAATAGTCGACCTTTTTTTTTTATTTTTACGCAGCTGGACGAAAGATATGCGACGTGTTTCTCCCACGTGGAAGCGAATTTTTCAAGTAACGCCTAGACAGAAGGGCACGTGAGGCACGGAGCCGCTGACACAGACTTCATTTGCTCCCCCCTTTCTTGCTTTTTTCTTCCCTCTCGGCTCCGTCAAAAGCGACACACACACAGAGGGAGGACGGTTTCTCTCGTTTGTGCGGGTTTACCCTCCCTCCCTCTCTCCCTGGAAGCAACTCATCTTCCGCCGCTGTTCCCCTCATTAAAAATGGAGTCCGTAATGTTTTCGCAAGTCGCCTTCTCGCCCTCGGCCTCTCTTCGCTCCCTTGTCTCTTACAGCGGAGCCTCTGCACCTGCTGCCCTGGGACCACCTCCTGCTAACTGGTCAGCTTCCTCGTCGCCACCGCTGCTCGACATTTCAGTTTCTTACCGTCAACACCAATGTCTTTCTCGCGTCCACTACGTCTGCCCATCAGAAGCTCCACTACAACGTGGTCTCATGCTTCAGCAGTTGCTCCATGATATCCTAGAACATATCCCACACAGTGCTGTAGACAGTGTACCGGATATTATAATACTCTTTTAGGCAGTACGTCGAATACTAAATTCCTGCTTTTCGACGTCCATGCTACTACAACATAAACTCATGCTCGTATGTTAAGGATAATTGCAGAATGTGGTGCCACACAACGTGGCACTACACAAAGCTAGCGCTAATAACATAGGCACATATGGAACACACACGACACAGATCAGTGAGTCCACGGTATTGGTGATAAGTTGAGAAAACCGTCCCGAAACGCATGTGCCACAAAACACCACTGCTCCCTGCGCATGTACCCCGACATCAGTATAGGATATGATCACCATGCACACGTGCACAACGGGTTGGCATACTCTGGATCAAGTGGTCGAGCAGCTGCTGGGGTATATATAGCCTCCCATTCTTGCACCACTCAGTGCAGACGCGCTCCTGCCGTCGTAGCGGAAGGAGCTTTCAGTCGGTGATGGCCGGTGCAACGGTAGCTATTGGGGTTTAGGCCTCGCTGACCGCTCTGCTCTACAGAGAGTTCCTTTCGAGGCGCCAGTAGCGCTCGGTGGATCGGCGGAAGGTTGAGCTTGCTCCCTTTCGTCGAAAAGACGCGTAGCTCGCGGAGAAGCTCAACTGTCGTAAGAGTCACTGACTCGCAGTAACCCGTAACTTCGGTTACAAACTTAGCGAGAGTATCTCGTTCTGTGTTAGGGTTGATCAGTGCCAGGGGCCCGTTCACGTCGGACCACCCCGCGTACTGTAGGCCACTTCTCTTCCTCCGCACCTCCTTTAGGTGCCGCGCCACTGCACCAACGGCGCACGCTAGGCCGTAGGGCATTTCCCCCTCTTCTGTAGGACCTACTTGTTAGCCTTTTCTTTTCAGAAAAAGCGTAATTGTCGTGCCCACCCACACCAAATAAAGCTCCTGCAAACACTACGATGGCAGATTCCGCCGGCGTTTCCCCCGCCCTAACCCGCAGCAAGGCTGCAGCTAAAGAGGCGCGAGAGTCGGCTGTTCCCGTCGACGTCAGCGTCCCGCTTGCCGCCGTTGAGGAGGTGTTGGCCGACAAGGACCGGCAGATCGCTGCGCAAGCGCAGGAACTGCTGAGCCAGCGTCGATTGATAACCGACCTCTGCGGCCCAAGTGAGTCCCCCACGCGGACAAGTACACTGCACATAACACTACGTTCACCTGCATCTGGTGACTCATGCACCACTGTCCCACTGCGGCAGCTGACTCCAACGGCGGAACCAGCAGCCGTAGATGCGGACACAGAACAACACTACACTGGGCCCTGGCAGGTGGAGGGCCCACGTCGCAAACAGAGAAACACCACGCAAACAAGCGAGCCACCACACTCGCAAGGTAGCCGAAAGGCGCTGCTACCTACACCAAAACGCGCACTTCCGGTTAGGAACACCAACACAACAACAAACACGACCCGACCTGCGGTCAGCAACACCACACAAGTACCAACCGCAGCTACGCCCGCACAACAGAACACTGGTTTTCCCCCAGTCGTAATACAGAACTACGGGGACCTCAGCGTCCTCAACACAACATTCGCGGAAAGGCACTCACCTTGCACGCTACACACGAAGTACTCTGCGGATAGGGCCTCACTGTACGTATCAACTAACAGTGAACATAAAGATCTCCTTATCTTCCTCAAAGAAAAGGAGATCGAACACTATACGTACAGGACCGCCGAAGAACGGACACAGCAGTACGTGGTGAAGGGAGTGGACCCCAGTACCCCAAACAACACAGTACAAGCGGCGCTCAACTTCCTTGGATTCGACTGCAAAAGTGCTTCCAGGATGACAGGCTTCCGCACCCACCACCGTCTACCACACTACCTGGTCGAGATGGCCGACACGGCCGCCTCCCGCGGCCTTCTGCAGATAAAAAGCCTTCTTCGGATGGACGTAAGGGTAGAAATCTACGAACCGCCACAGGTCCCACAACAATGTAACAACTGCCAGCGGTTCGGTCATTCGGCCCTCCGCTGCGGCCTGGCACCTCGTTGCCGCGGATGCGCTGGCAAACACGCATCCAACGCATGTACACTAATACACGAAAACATACGCCGTTGCGCCAACTGTGGCCAAGCCCATGCGGCCAACTACAGGGGCTGCAACGTATACGGAGAGGTGCAGAGGCGCAAAATCCAACAGTCGAAGCCACCCAACGTCATAACACGACCAAGGCCCGCACCAAACCCTGTCAGGAACGGAGTGTCGTTCGCCATGGCTACACGCCCTGGAGGAGCGGAGCAGGCCGCGGAACCTCTGCGCCCAGCACACGCACCTATCACAACCGCTGCGACAGCAACACAATCGTCTCAGCCAACACACGACACTGCAACCACACCGGTACCAATACCAGCCCCCAAAAACAACACGACCCCGCCCCCTGAAGCCACTGCCTGCGAACCTACACACGACACACAGGAAAACATACTTACACAAGGAACCCCAGAACCAAAAACCCAGAGAAGGCGTAGGCGAACACGAGGAAACAGGAGTGGGAACACACGCGCACCACAACAACGCACCCAGCGACAACAAAACACTTACACACAGACACACAGTCAGCAAGCCAGCGACACCAGCACACACACTACCCCACCCCCCACCACGTATGACACACAGGCACCACAAAATGTTCCACATAACAACGTCACAAGCGCCAGCCCACACATAACGCCAACACCCGCACCAGCGGCCGCCAACACCACAACCGAGCCACAGGCCGACACACATAACGCCAACACAACATCTGGGGGTTTATTGGAAACAATATTCCCCCGTCACACGACCACCCAGATCCTTCACAAGATCATGGCGGTCGTCGCCACACTCTTCACACAGCTCACGACTGCTCAACCCGGGCAGTACTGGGCTGCCATACAAACAGCGCTCACCACACTGTTTACACCCATACATGGATAACACGCCACACCCCGCCCCCATCGCAAACAACCAGACACTGACACAGATCCTGTTCTGGAATGCAGACGGGATCAACAACCAAAGGGCGGAATTTGCCGCCATCATGGTGCGTAAGGGTATCCTTATCGCACTATTGAGCGAAACTAAGCTCAAACCACGCAACCAACTAAACTTCACCGGCTACTGCGTCTATCGTACCGACCGACCGGACGGCTCCGGTCACGGCGGAACAGCCATCATCATACACAAAGACATAGAACACACAAACATAGTGCTCCCTGAACTTGAAAAACTAGAGGCAACCGCCGTCAGGGTCATGTTCAACGGAGCCTGCACTACACTGGTGTCAGTATACAACAGCCCTAAAAACATCAAAACACGCGACATCAGCACAATACTCAACATATCACCGCGCGTAATAGCCGCTGGAGATCTTAACGCAAAACACCCGGACTGGAACTCACGAATACGAAACTCCAACGGTAAGAAACTATACGAACACGCACTAGGACGAAACTACATCACACTAGCGCCGACCGAAACGACGCACATTCCCTACCGGAGGGGACACAGGCCAGACGTGTTAGACATGGCCCTCATCAGGGGCATAACAACGACACTCAACGTTGCCGTTGAAAACGATCTGCCCTCAGATCACCAACCCGTTATACTGTACATTGAAGAAACACTGCAGCACATGGAACAACGCAGGATGTTAGACTACAGGCGCGCGAATTGGACCCAGTTCAAGGAAACGCTTGACAGTCGCATCCCACCCACCCACGCGATTAACGAGACAGCCCAAATTGACGAGGCAGTCGAAACCCTCACCGGCGCCGTCCAGGACGCAATAGCCGACACCATACCAATCCGCACACCACAACGCTGCCCTGCCCCAGGAAATCCTGGGCCTAATCTCAATGAGGAACCGTCTCAGGAGACACTGGCAGCGTACCAGGCGCCAGTACTTCAAACGGCACATTAACAGGCTCCAGGGTATAATCCGGGAAAAATTACAAACATTCAAGACACAACAGTGGGACCAGAAACTCGAAGGGCTGGACACCACGCGACCTGGCGTGTGGCAGCTAGCCCGACACTTCACCAGGGAGAAACTGTACACCCCCACGTTACAAGGGCCCGACGGACCAGCATATTCTGCGGAAGAAAAAGCGGAACTGATGGCCCTCACACTCGCAGCGTCATTCACACCGAACCTGGATCCCTCAGACCCAGCGTTCACACTTGCTACGGACCAGGAGGTCACACGCATCTTGGCCCAACCAGCGCGCAACAACATCCGACAAGCTAGTACAGCAGAAGTCAAATGGCCCATCATGCATACCACCGCTAGGAAGGCCCCTGGTCACGATGGCATTCAAAACCGTGTCCTCCAGGAGATCACGGACAAAGCTGTAGACTACCTAACACACATTACGAATGCCATACTCAAGCACCAACACTTCCCCGCCTTTTGGAAGACGGCCAAGGTCCCGATGTCGACTGTCGTAAAATTATGTTCAGTAGGCGTTGACACAAAGTAATACAAACCGGTTATCACATTACGTAATTATTTTTAATGTATGTTAACAATTCTTTTGCTATTTGAATAAGTGCTGGATATCGTGCATAGTCTATGTTTTATTTCTCTAAAGTACGATGTACATTTTGGTATAAGTGACACTATTACTTGTCCTTCCTCATGATGGTTTCTCGATGATTGATGTATACTACTGGTTCGCACCTTACATTTGCACGGCATTTTAATTATTAAGTAACGGCAGTTTCGTACTGTGATTATTTTTTATATATTTGACTCCTTGGTATTAACGTTATTATTTTTTATATATTGACTCCTTGGTATTAACGTTTGTTACATAAATTACGAACGTTGTACTTTTGACTTCCCACGCCAGATGATGGGTGTTACGTTTTTAAGAATGACCTGTGTTGCGCCTCTTTTTATGTTGTTCATTTATTATTCTTTGGCATTATCTTTTGCTTTTTATATGTTCTGCACTCTAACAACTTATCATCGATCTATTTTATGTTTCATAGTTTATAAAAAACAATATGCCAATGTATTTTAGATATTCTCCTGCGTCTGCTATGTGTTGTACGTACATTTTAAATTTGAATTACTACACCATTCACAAAAGTACAAGAGTTATTTAGTGTTAATAATTCGCAAAACATGTCACATAGAGGGCGTGTCAAGCCCCGTCACACCGAGGTCTGCTGAACAAGTGCACGTAAACAGCGACCTCAGTCTATGTGATTGCCGTAAGCTTAGTGACAACAGTGCATCCCAATTTAAGTTATACAATATAGGTTTGTTTCTAACAAGTGTTATGTTCATATGCAGATGTAATTGTGATTTTCTATGTTGTACTCTCTGATCGTAATGTGAAAAAATTTTTAACTTCTAGCACTGAAGATGGTCACTCAGTGACAGAAAATCGATTTTCCAATAGTAAAAAATATACGACCAATGCTGTCTCATTTTTCAAGTATAACTCTACCCTATGCTTAACAGGCGCAGCACACTGAACAGGAGGGTGTCTAGGTCCATGTACATGACACTTATTAGACCCCTGATGACGTACGCAGCCCCTGTCTGGGGATACGCTGCGCCAACTCGCCTGCGCCGTCTGCAGCTCATACAAAACAAAGTACTCAAAATCATAAGCAACGCTCCGCGCTACACACGCATCGCGGACCTTCACCGGGAATACCGGCTAGATACTATCTTGCAGGTATTCCAAAAACTCTCCACACGACTGTACAATAACACGAGACACTCGCGCAACCCGTTTATCCTTTCTCTGGGTAACTACGACCACAACCATAGATGGAAGCATAACAGACCAAAGACAATACTGGCTAGGAACTGAACATCTATGGTCTATAGAACGCTAACACAACAGTACTGGCGAGCCCCTGCAACACAGTTATTACTGGAAACCCAGATGTGCGACTAGCCGAAAAACAGGCAACCGCAGGGAAACCGTACTGTACACAGCACGCAAACCAGCCACACACACCCCCTACACCGTCTGTGAGCCGATCTATGACCGATCGCCCACTAATCCACAACGACCTTGAACTGTTGCAGGGACGCAGCAACTGCAGCAAGCGCCGCAACACGCTCCAACAACGACAAAGGTAACGATGCACGATACCTCGAACTAACACAACCACACCTTGCATGCACTGTCGCACATAGCAAGCCGCTACTGCCCTTACTACCCGCCCTACTGTCGCAGAGGTTTTTTTCCCTTGGCGCTGGCCTTGGCACTTTTTTTCCTCTGCCCTTACAACCGCTACCCTTCAATCGTTTTCGACCACTTCTATCTCCTGATGGACCATGTTAATATCTTTCCCACAAGCATGGATAACATCACAGCCCACATCCTGTGACGCCTGATTCAAAAACTAACATGTTTACGGAGGTGACAGTAGAACTTTTGGTTTGGTCACCACGTTGGTGTGGGCATGGAGGGGCCCCATCCTTTGTGTGCACCACTCAGTGCCTGTCGGAGCTCCTGAAGTGTCGTAGGAGTTCGAAGACGTGCAGCGATACGTCGAACGAGAGCATCCCAGACGTGCTCAATGGGGTCTAGGTCTGCAGAACATATAGGCCACTCCATTCGCCAGAAGGTGTTTCAGGGTATTCCTCCACGATGGGAGCTCGGTGGGGCCGTACGTTATCACCCATCAGGAGGGAGGTGGAACCCATTGCACCCCTGAAAAGGCGGACATAGTGGTGCAAAATGACGTCCCGATACACCTGACCTGTTACAGTTCCCCTGTCAAAGACATGCAGGGGAGTACGTGCACCAATCATAATCCCACCCAACACCATCAAACCACAACGCCCATACAGGACCCTTTCAAGGAGATTAAGGAGTTGGTATCTGGTTCCTGGTTTATGCCAGGTGAAACCCCGGCAAGAATCACTGTTCAGACTATACCTGGACTCGACCGTGAACATAACCTGGGACCACTGTTCCAATGACCATGTACTGCGTTCTTGACACCAGGCTTTGTGGGCTGTCCTGTGACCAGGGGTCAGTGGAATGCACTTTGCAGGTCTCCGGGCGAATAAACCATGTCTGTTCAGTCGTATGTAGACTGTTTCAGTGGCTACAGTAAGGTCCCGAGCAAGGCTACCTGCAGTACTCTGTGGCCGTCTGCGGGCACTGATGGTGAGACATCGGTATTCTTGTGGTGTTGTACACTGTGGACGTCCCGTACTGTAGCGCCTGGACACGTTTCCTGTGTGCTGGAATCGTTGCCATAATCTCGAGATCACACTTTGTGGCACACGGAGGGCCCGTGTTTCTACCTGCTGTGTTTGAACAGCCTCCAGTCACCCTAGTATTCTACCCCTCATAACATCAAAATATGTTCTTTTAGCCATTTTCAACACACAGTCACCATTAGCACGTCTGAAAACCTCAGCACACTTACTCGCTGTACCGTACTCTGACCTGCACCAATACACCTCTGCGTATGTGGGCTGCTGCCAGCGCCACCGTGTGACGACCGCAGGTCAAGTGCACCGCATGGTCATACCCCGAGGTGATTTATACCCGGAAACCCCCCACCAGAGCGTTGTTTCACCATGTATCAGCAGTGTCCTTAATTTGCGAGCATTGAGTGTAGTATTGTAGCCGGCCGGACTGGCCGAGCGGTTCTAGGCGCTACAGTCTGGAGCCGCGGGACCGCTACGGTCGCAGGTTCTAATCCTGCCTCGGGCATGGATGTGTGTGATGTCCTTAGGTTAGTTAGGTTTAAGTAGTTCTAAGTTCTAGGAGACTGATGATTGGTTGGTTGGTTTGTTTGGGGAAGGAGACCAGACAGCGAGGTCATCGGTCTCATCGGATTAGGGAAGGATGGGGAAGGAAGTCGGCCGTGCCCTTTGAAAGGAACCATCCCGGCATTTGCCTGGAGCGATTTAGGGAAATCACGGAAAACCTAAATCAGGATGGCCGGACGCGGGATTGAACCGTCGTCCTCCCGAATGCGAGTCCAGTATCTAACCACTGCGCCACCTCGCTCGGTAGACTGATGACCTCAGCAGTTAAGTCCCATAGTGGTCAGAGCCATTTGAACCATTTTTTGTAGTTAGAAAACCCGTAGGTGAAGAGATACACATCGGAATGCTAACCTTGATTATGAAGAAGAAAGTTTATGGCATATTCGAGAGGGGCGTTCAATAAGTAATGCAAACCATTCTTCTGTCGGCCAATTTCGGTAGAAAAAAATGTGGAATTTGTCATGGGACACCGTGGAATATTCCCGCTTCAGCCCCTAGTGTTTCACACCAGATGTAGCTTTCACAATTTACGTCTCTAACGGAGGTGCGTTCCAAGCAGAGAGCTGTTTTACAGTTTCTTTGGCAGAAAACCAGAGCGCCACAGATATTCATAGGCTCTCGAGGAGATCTGGCAGTGAACAAAAACACGGTGAATCATTGGGCGAGGCGTCTGTCTTCATCGCAACAAGGCCGGTTAACCTGTTCGAACTCCCCCGTGCCGACCGGCCACATACAAGAGTGAGTCCTGCGATATTGGAACTTGCCGACCCTTATTCTAGGTGATCGACGAATCACAATCAGACACTACGCTGCTCAACTGGACGTCTCTGTTGGCAGTATTGACACCCTCGCTCACCAGCTAGGTTACTCAAAGGTGTGTGCCCGATGAATTCATCGCCACCTATCAGAAGACCATAAAGAGCAACGAAGAACTATCTGTCCGGAATTTCACGTTAAGAGGCTCATCGTGACAATTTTTAGTCCAGCATCGTCACAGGTGATGATACATGGGTTCATCACTTCTAACCGGAAACAAAGCAGCAATCCACGGGGTGGTGCCACACCACCTCTTCTCCGAAGAAATAGATCAAAGCCGTAAGCTCAGCTGGTGAAGTCATGACGACGGCGTCCTGAATTTGGAAGGGTTATTCTGTCTGAGGTTCTCCCATATAGTGCAACTATCAGCTCTGAAGTGGACTGTGCTATTCTGAGGAAATCGGAGGAACGACTTCAGCGTGTTCGTCACTACAAATATTAAAACGAACTTCTCCGTGACAACGCAAGTCGCAGGCGAGAGGAGCCCACGAAACTTAATTGGATAGTTCATCCTCATCCATCCTACATTCAGTCTCTCGCACCTTTCGACTTCCATCCGTCTGGCTCAATGAAGTACGTACCCCGCCGGAAACACTGTGTGGATGACGGGGAGGCGATTGATGCAGTAAGACGTTGGCTTCGATGTCGACCAGTAGATTGGTACCATGTTGGCATACAGGCCCTTACACCAAGGTGCTATGAGGTCGTCACATTCGAGATTATGTTGAAAGACGGAGTATTTGGGCAAAAGAGTTGAGAATAATATCGTTTATTGGAATCCTGAATAAAACCAAGCTGATTTAAGAAAAAGAAAATGTATAGCATTTCTTATTGAATGCACCTCATATTAATTACAACCACTTTGACAGCCATCTACATATTTAAAGGCACTGTTTTGAGAAGAAATTTTATTGCGGGTAATACGTGATTCACTTCGGCGGCCCGTCCAATAGCTGCACTCATTAACACGCAGCTTCTGAGATTCGGGGAGCCGCGCCGGCCACGTATCGTGTCCACCCGGCGGATTAACGACAAAGGTGGGTTAGCCGGCAGCCTGAATATGGGTTTATAGGCGGTTTCCCACATCCGACTAGGTGAATACTCGAGTAGTACACACAAACCCCCTTTGTTACACAATTTGCGAACATTTATAGAACGTTCGCATACTTTCTCATGGGATAACACTGCACGTAGACAGTTTGGGCTCAAATTCCGTCCCGAAAAGAGAATGGATTGCGACAAGAAGGACATTCGACCATCTTCAACTATTTACTTTGCCTTCTCCAATAACTGACTTCACCAGACCGTGAAGATACTTTCCCATGGGATAACACTACACGTAGAGAGTTTAGGCACAAATGCCGTCACGGAAGGGAAAAGGACGTCGACAGGAAGGACATGCGCCACCTTCAACTATTAACACTGCTATATCCAATAATTGACTTCCTCAACCCGTGAAGATACTGGATAAAGACCAGGAAAAATAACTTGATTCACTTCGACCATAACCGTACGCAAAAAAGTCAACGAAACTATGAAAGAATATTAGTGTAATTGCACAAACGCAAAAAATCGCAACACCAAAAATACTTAATGTAAAGTAATGACTTTTCAGGAAAATACTTGTCTAGGCAACATATTTAAGAGATTAACATTGCAGGATCACAGTTTAATGTAAGTGTGATATAAGCCACTGTAAATGTGAGATGCTGCTACACACACTAATAACAAGTGTACCCGCCAGTTTGTTCAATGCAACCGACTGTCACTGTGTTGTTCGATGGCGGATGTCAATTTGTGGGATGGAGTTTCATGTCGGTTGCACTTGGTCGGTCAGTACAGGGACGGTTAACGCTGTCCATGGATGACACTAGAGTTGTCTTCCCATGATGTCCCACATGTGTGATCAGGTGATCGAGTAAGCCAAGGTAACACATCGACACTTTCTAGAGCATGTTGGTTTATAACACCGGTATGTGGGCTAGATTTATCCTCTTGGAAAAACCCACTGGAATGCTGTTTATGGCAGCACAGAACGTCCAATCAACGGACTGACGTAGAAATGCGCAGTCAGGGTGCGTGGGATAACCACTAGTGTGTGGTGCTCTCATACGAAATCGCATCACAGACCGTAACTCCAAGTGTAGATCCAGTGAGTAAAGCACGCAGCAAAGTTGGTTGCAGTTCCTCATCTGGCCTAACCAACACACGGCCATCACTGTCACAGAGGCAGAGTCATATTTCACCAGAAAACACAAAAGACGTCCACACTGGCCTACAATGAGCTCTTGCTTGACACGGCTGAAGTAACCAATGGCTGTGGTTTAGGGTTAGAGAAATGCACGCTGCAGAGCATCTACGTCGGAGCTGTCCTTGAAGTAACCGATGTATAACAGCTCGTTGTGTCACTGTTGCGCCAGATGATGCTGAAACTGCTGCTGCTGATGCATTTCGATGCGACAGAGTCATACAGGGTGTTTCAAAAATGACCGGTATATTTGAAACGGCAATAAAAACTAAACGAGCAGCGATAGAAATACACCGTTTGTTGCAATATGCTTGGGACAACAGTACATTTTCAGGCAGACAAACTTTCGAAATTACAATAGTTACAATTTTCAACAACAGATGGCGCTGCGGTCTGGGAAACTCTATAGTACGATATTTTCCACATATCCACCATGCGTAGCAATAATATGGCGTAGTCTCTGAATGAAATTACCCGAAACCTTTGACAACGTGTCTGGCGGAATGGCTTCACATGCAGATGAGATGTACTGCTTCAGCTGTTCAATTGTTTCTGGATTCTGGCGGTACACCTGGTCTTTCAAGTGTCCCCACAGAAAGAAGTCACAGGGGTTCATGTCTGGCGAATATGGAGGCCAATCCATGCCGCCTCCTGTATGTTTCGGATAGCCCAAAGCAATCACACGATCATCGAAATATTCATTCAGGAAATTAAAGACGTCGGCCGTGCGATGTGGCCGGGCACCATCTTGCATAAACCACGAGGTGTTCGCAGTGTCGTCTAAGGCAGTTTGTACCGCCACAAATTCACGAAGAATGTCCAGATAGCGTGATGCAGTAGTTTCGGATCTGAAAAATGGGCCAATGATTCCTTTGGAAGACATGGCGACCCAGACCAGTACTTTTTGAGGATGCAAGGACGATGGGACGGCAGCATGGGGCTTTTCGGTTCCCCATATGCGCCAGTTCTGTTTATTGACGAAGCCGTCCAGGTAAAAATAAGATTCGTCAGTAAACCAAATGCTGCCCACATGCATATCGCCGTCATCAATCGTTATCGAATGTCTCTCGTGCAGCAATGGTAGCGGCGCTGAGGGGTTGCCGCGTTTGAATTTTGTATGGATAGAGGTGTAAACTCTGGCGCATGAGACGATACGTGGACGTTGGCGTCATTTGGACCGCAGCTGCAACACGGCGAACGGAAACCCGAGGCCGCTGTTGGATCACCTGCTGCACTAGCTGCGCGTTGCCCTCTGTGGTTGCCGTACGCGGTCGCCCTACCTTTCCAGCACGTTCATCCGTCACGTTCCCAGTCCGTTGAAATTTTTCAAACAGATCCTTTATTGTACCGCTTTTCGGTCCTTTGGTTACATTAAACCTCCGTTGAAAACTTCGTCTTGTTGCAACAACACTGTGTTCTAGGCGGTGGAATTCCAACACCAGAAAAATCCTCTGTTCTAAGGAATAAACCATGTTGTCTACAGCACACTTGCACGTTGTGAACAGCACACGCTTACAGCAGAAAGACGACGTACATAATGGCGCACCCACAGACTGCGTTGTCTTCTATATCTTTCACATCACTTGCAGCGCCATCTGTTGTTGAAAATTGTAACTACTGTAATTTCGAAAGTTTGTCCGCCTGAAAATGTACTGTTGTCGCAAGCATATTGCAACAAACGGTGTATTTCTATCGCTGCTCGTTTAGTTTTTATTGCCGTTTCAAATATACCGGTCATTTTTGAAACACCCTGTTCACCGAGTGCAATGTGAGCTGTGTGTGGCTCATGTTCGTGCCATCTATTATGTAACATCTTATTTTTACCGTACGGCGGCCTCGTCATTTTAATTTCAATTACTGGTGTCAGTGAATTACTGACTTGCTTGCCCGTGAGTGGCAGCAGCAGAGCGTATCGATATTAGCCCTGCCGTAATATCTTTGCTGGACGGTTATTACTTCCCGGACGTCGTGTGTCGTGAGTGGAGATCGAACCTGGACTAGTTGGAGCTGGAACGCGGCAGAAGTGCAGTCGGGACGCAGGAGTTACCTCTGCGTGATTGGGTCCGAGCCAGTGTGCCCGGACCGCCGTGTCTCCCAGTTCCGGACGGACATCGGGATGAGTCGAGTGGGAGCTGCAGTGAGCTCCGTATAGTCAAGACTCGCCCGACCGTTGCTGACACACGTGGTTTGAGTGGCAACGACCTTGGTTGGTTGCTGGTCGGTCGCCTGGTCAGACGACATGTGTTTCGTCACCGACCGCCTTTCCGTTTTGTGTGTGTGTCGGCCTGTGATTTGTTATAGTTGTTCATCAGTGATTTTGTGGTGTCACCGCCAGACACCACACTTGCTAGGTGGTAGCCTTTAAATCGGTTGCGGTCCGTTAGTATACGTCGGACCCGCGTGTCGCCACTATCAGTGATTGCAGACCGAGCGCCGCCACACGGCAGGTCTAGTCTAGAGAGACTTCCTAGCACTCGCCCCAGTTGTACAGCCGACTTTGCTAGCGATGGTTCACTGTCTACATACGCTCTCATTTGCAGAGACGACAGTTTAGCGTAGCCTTCAGCTACGTCATTTGCTACGACCTAGCAAGGCGCCATATTCAGTTACTATTCTGAACAGATATTGTGAATCATGTACCGTCAAGAGCGACGTTCATCATTACTTCCGCTTTCTAAATTCTAATTCCTTGTCATGTTCCAGACCTCACGTCAGTATACACTCCTGGAAACTGAAATAAGAACACCGTGAATTCATTGTCCCAGGAAGGGGGAACTTTATTGACACATTCCTGGGGTCAGATACATCACATGATCACACTGACAGAACCACAGGCACATAGACACAGGCAACAGAGCATGCACAATGTCGGCATTAGTACAGTGTATATCCACCTTTCGCAGCAATGCAGGCTGCTATTCTCCCATGGAGACGATCGTAGAGATGCTGGATGTAGTCCTGTGGAACGGCTTGCCATGCCATTTCCACCTGGCGCCTCAGTTGGACCAGCGTTCGTGCTGGACGTGCAGACCGCGTGAGACGACGCTTCATCCAGTCCCAAACATGCTCAATGGGGGACAGATCCGGAGATCTTGCTGGCCAGGGTAGTTGACTTACACCTTCTAGAGCACGTTGGGTGGCACGGGATACATGCGGACGTGCATTGTCCTGTTGGAACAGCTAATTCCCTTGCCGGTCTAGGAATGGTAGAACGATGGGTTCGATGCCGGTTTGGATGTACGGTGCACTATTCAGTGTCCCCTCGACGATCACCAGTGGTGTACGGCCAGTGTAGGAGATCGCTCCCCACACCATGATGCCGGGTGTTGGCCCTGTGTGCCTCGGTCGTATGCAGTCCTGATTGTGGCGCTCACCTGCACGGCGCCAAACACGCATACGACCATCATTGGCACCAAGGCAGAAGCGACTCTCATCGCTGAAGACGACACGTCTCCATTCGTCCCTCCATTCACGCCTGTCGCGACACCACTGGAGGCGGGCTGCACGATGTTGGGGCGTGAGCGGAAGACGGCCTAACGGTGTGCGGGACCGTAGCCCAGCTTCATGGAGACGGTTGCGAATGGTCCTCGCCGATACCCCAGGAGCAACAGTGTCCCTACTTTGCTGGGAAGTGGCGGTGCGGTCCCCTACGGCACTGCGTAGGATCCTACGGTCTTGGCGTGCATCCGTGCGTCGCTGCGGTCCGGTCCCAGGTCGACGGGCACGTGCACCTTCCGCCGACCACTGGCGACAACATCGATGTACTGTGGAGACCTCACGCCCCACGTGTTGAGCAATTCGGCGGTACGTCCACCCGGCCTCCCGCATGCCCACTATACGCCCTCGCTCAAAGTCCGTCAACTGCACATACGGTTCACGTCCACGCTGTCGCGGCATGCTACCAGTGTTAAAGACTGCGATGGAGCTCCGTATGCCACGGCAAACTGGCTGACACTGACGGCGGCGGTGCACAAATGCTGCGCAGCTAGCGCCATTCGACGGCCAACACCGCGGTTCCTGGTGTGTCCGCTGTGCCGTGCGTGTGATCATTGCTTGTACAGCCCTCTCGCAGTGTCCGGAGCAAGTATGGTGGGTCTGACACACCGGTGTCAATGTGTTCTTTTTTCCATTTCCAGGAGTGTAGTTCTTCCCTCCTCACGCCACCCTGCGTGAGCTAAAACGTGTGCATTTCGGGCTCCTCTAGTAACACGGTGTTGGCTCTTCAGCCAACACAACACTTTTATGAGCGTTCGAGTTTCTTGTAGCAGTACTTCGTGGAACACTGTGTACCCTGTGTCAGTTCGACTGAGCAATGCTTTAAAAGCTGTAATGTGGTCTGCGTACTGCATTAACCAGTTGGTCGGTTCCGACAAAGCAACGAGTTAGTGTTTTCTTACTGTGTTGATGCTGCCCGTCACGGCGTGTAGTTCAACAGACATTGCCATGTTCATGTATGTCTGTAACTATTGTGCCTTGGGTTATTAACAACCAATATTTGAAGACGAGTGTTACTGGTCTCTTCGCCTCACTGGCATTTTGGTTGTAGTGTTTTCGGTCTAGTGGCCGAAATCGGGTAGTTGGTTGGTTCGTGGACTGTCTATCGGCTGGGTCGCCTTCCCATTTAGAGATTGTTGGTCGGGCTGCCTGTCTCACCTAAATGGGCGGTAGTGTTGCAATCCCAGGCCGACCCTTGGAAACTTCTGAGCGTCGTTCCGTGTCTGTTACATAGCAACTTCCCTGTTTCAGTTTTAGTGTTTTGGTTAATGTGTGGCCTTCAGCCAAGTTTTTATATATCCTGAATTAATATTCCTGTCTTGCCCTTTAGGCATAAGATTGTTATTCCTCATATGGGGCTTTCAGCCGAATTTTACATAATATCTTTTAATGCCTAAAGCCGTTAAATTATTGTGTTGATGTGTGGCCTTCAGCCGAGTTTTAATATCTCTTAAATTAACGTTCTTGTCTTGCCCTTAAGGAATAAGATTGTGAAGCTTTTGCATGGGCCTAAAGCCGAATTTTGCATTCAGTGTTTTAAGATAAGGGCTTCTGCCTTTTGATTGAAACTCCTCTTATTGCTTAATATGCTACCTCCAGCCAAGTTCTATTAAAATTAAACTGCCAAGGCTTTCAGCCTGCTTAGATAGAAGATTTTGTAAACATTCTTGGGTGAAACCTCCAGAAGAATCTTGTACGTCAATTTCTTACTTATGCCTTGCATCTTGGATTTTGAGTGTGGCCTTCGGCCGATCTAAAGTTACTCAAAGGAGGTCGATTAAAGTTTTGGTTGTTTTGCACCCTTGTTGCAACATTGCGTTTTGATAAATGAAGTCTGCGTGTTGAGTGCAACTGACCGCAACTCATTTTGACCCCTTTCCACAACCTAATCCGCTCTGGCCTGCTAGCCCAGGCATTTCTTCCTCTAAGCAGTGCCTTGTGACCATCCAGAGTCCGGTCTTCTTGCGACCGTACATTCTCTTGACCACCGCTGTCAGCATTCATGTGCAGTGATTACACTCCTGCCGAGTCTTTGTGCGATATCTCAGAAGGAACGTTCAAACTTAGTGAGATGTTGATAATGGCACCCTCGTCGGTTTGAATGCATTGTAAATTAACATCAACTCACCATGTCGAATCTCAAAGGTAACTAGCGCTCACGACCGTTAGAGCGTTTACTTAAAGCAAAACTGATTTGCACCCTTATAGTGACTCGACTAGAACCACTGTTACGCGAACGGCGCTAAATTCTAACTTAGCAACTTTCGTTTATGACGTACCACTCCTTCTCGGCGTTCAGTTTTTTTCCGTCAGTGTATAATGCGATGAAACACTGAACAAAATTTTTATGTATGTTTTAAAAGTCACACCCTTCGATAATTTATACCTCAATGAAATGCTTGAAGGACATAGTAAACACAACGCATTTTTAAATTATGTTGGAACCAAATTCAAGTAAAAAAAAAAAAAAAGGAAATTGTCTCCTATACTGAAATACTGTAAGCTGCTTAATTCCTACACACACTGATAGTAGCATCATTTTGAAACTATAGTAAATTTGGAAAAGTCGTGTTCTGAGAAAAGTTACCATTATGTTCTAACTTTTTGTCTTCGAATATGTACAACACCCACTGATATTAGGTTTTTTGAAATGATAAGAACGGGAACTCCAAATTATATTTATACTGAAGATCATCATTCAGAAGAACTTGGCAATTTGCAATGAAACTGTCAGGGTCTGTTAAACATCTAACATACATTTGAACAATTATCAGTGAACTGCGTAAAGTATTTAATACTCGTTCGAAAGAATGTGTTGACTTTGGAGCTGTATTACATGTTTGGACTGGAAAAACGGAGGAATTAAGAGACATATGTGTGTTATAATTTCTAAAAAGGTAGTGCAATATTATAACTTACGTTGGAACTGTAATGTTTGTACGGAGAAATAGGACAGCAAACCAGTTGCGAACGATTTTTAATACATTGACCTAGGTTTTGACACCGCGAAGGATGTCTTCATCAGAATGAAATTTTAACAACGATGATGTTACATTGCGTGAAGGGACTAGTCAAAATTACAAAAATTTTTAGTCCAAAATTAAAAAATTAGAAATGTGGCATCGTTTAGTACGTACTCCTTGTAATGAACAACATCAGCCTGTAATTGAATACATATATATGTGGAGCCAGAAACGCTACTAAATCACAGTGATTATTGAAACTAACGGCCGTGTTTCTTAATTTATTACAGTTAAATCCATTATGCTAGTTCCTGCGAAGCTGGGTCTAATAACATGGAGACAGTAACTACGCAGTTTCGCCTACTACGGGATCATCGAGAACAATATGAAGCATATTGTGCTCGCTCACGTTCTTTCATAGTAACCCAGTTTGTAGTGTCGAACTCACGTCTCGTGTGACAGCACACGCGAATTCCCGCCAAACATTCGAGTAGCTGATGCAGCTTTCGTTCTGTACCTTCCTCGAGTTAATTTTTGACATTACTCCGTTTCTCATCGTTTCAATGGAGAACCTCCTCAGTCCTCATCAGTCCACATAATTCAAGCGTCTTACAAGGGGAAACCGCGGGACTGCTACGGTCGCAGGTTCGAATCCTGCCTCGGGCATGGGTGTGTGTGATGTCCTTAGGTTAGTTAGGTTTAAGTAGTTCTAAGTTCTAGGGGACTTATGACCTAAGATGTTGAGTCCCATCGTGCTCAGAGCCATTTCTTACAAGGGGAGGCCGCCAATTGTGAAATTCAGATTCGATTCATACTGCGCATAATAAAAGCTCATGGCCAGAGGTGTAATGTGCCAAAGCACCAAGATGCACTTCTCAGCCGTTGTCGAGAAAATCGACAGTTAAACCAAACCGCTGCGGTGAAATACTCTCTACGACTAACAATTTTCTACAGCGTCGTGGCGCAGCGGTAAGCGCTCGGGTTAGTAATCCAAAGGTAATCTCCAATTGTACCGCCTCCATTTTTCCGTTTGTTTAACAGGGTGTACCAAAGCTCTCACGTCCGCACTGATTTTCGGCGATGTTATAAGTTGCGCTAGGGACCGCATCTACCTTCTTTCGAAGTTAGCAGGCAACTACGCTGTTATGCGGCGGCTCGTTTCGGCTCATTCAACATCTCTCCTTATAGTGTAACGAGCGAATAACGGAGTTTATATTTCATACCTGCCACAGCGAATTTGTGTTCGTGGGGTCTCTATTCTAATTCGAACGTTTGACTTACGCTATACTTATTCGTTTCGAAATATCGTTTCTACGTCTTCCGTTAACTATACATGGTTAACATTATGAAGACAATTAATAACATTTGTAAAATACAACTTTATTTGCGGAAAACATAATGATGTTCGAAGTCGCCAGTTTTTCCACGACAAACGACTTTCAACAACTTATTATATGCATAATTGTTGCAACAGATTGCCGGGAATTATATATATATATATATATATATATATATATATATATATATGTGTGTGTGTGTGTGTATACACACATTTGAATTACAAAAAACAAATACTAAAAAAAGGTTGCACGGCGCGATATTCGATCCGGCGACCTTCGGATTACGAACCCGAGCGCTTACCGCTGCGCTACGACGCTGTAGAACGTTATTAATCGTAGAGAGTATTTCACCGCAGCGGTTTCTTTTAACTGTCGATTTTCTCGACAACGGCTGAGAAGTGCATCTTGGTGCTTTACCACATTACACCTCTGGCCATGAGCTTTTATTATGCGCAGTATGAATCGAATCTGAATTTCACAATTGGCGGCCTCCCCTTGTTAGTGTAACTACACTTCTGAAAGGCCTAGCTTCTCTTCTTTCCCTTGTTTTCACTGCGCGTGGAGCTCTTCCATAAATTCTGTGCTCCAGATGCACATTCTGACAAATGCCTTCCTCACTGCAACAATACCCTCACTTTCACTGCAACAATACCCTCACTTTGTGGCCTAGGTTTGAGACCAATAGCCCGCGATTTAGGCAGGGATGGTATCATTGTCTGTGATAAATCTGCTTCTTACGTGCTCTTTGTTTAGTCTGTAAAGTGTTATTTTCTACACAGATAGCACAATTGGTGTACTACATGGTCCCCAATCACGATAAGTTTGATCATACAATGGAGGCTTTCACGATTGATATTTGCGCCCTAGTTGATTTTTCTTTTAGTGGTCAGGTCCAAGACCATTTCCTGTCCCTATCGTTTCGTCTCGTAGTGTTGGAGACGTCATCAGAACCTACAGAGTGAGACGGCAGCTTCAAGTTTAAACAAGCTCAGGAAGCCAAACTGTTCTTGGGTATCTGCGCTGTTGTCGGATCATGACGTCATCAGACCGCTGCCGAAGATATCGAGAGTAACGCCGACGGGCTTTCTGGACCTTGTTTAAGGTTGCACAGTTGCTTGAGTTTTCATTGCCTCTGCTGATATCACTGCTACTTGGAGACGAACATTAGGGATAAGAACTCATCTTGGACCACCGAAGAACGTCCAAAAAATACGACTCCGCAAGGACGTATGATGAGTTTATCACAATCTCATTTCTGACACACCTTTTCACTTTCGTCTTTCTTTCATTTACTCTCAATCCGCATTATGTGCCCACTATACGGTTCGTTTCACTCAACAGATGCTCTAACTCTTACTCATGTTTGGCTCTGAGCACTATGGGACTCAACTGCTGAGGTCATTAGTCCCCTAGAACTTAGAACTAGTTAAACCTAACTAACCTAAGGACATCACAAACATCCATGCCCGAGGCAGGATTCGAACCTGCGACCGTAGCGGTCTTGCGGTTCCAGACTGAAGCGCCTTTAACCGCACGGCCACTTCGGCCTACTCATGTTTATTGAGTATTATAATCAGCGAATCTTATCGTTTATAAATTTACATTGGATTTTAAAGCCACTTACGAATGATTACAGGTTGACCAGTGGTGCAGAAAGAGTGTAGCCTAGCTTTACGTCTTGCTGGTCTATTCTTATGGTTTTCTCTCGATCCTTGTAGATATTGTATGTTGTTATTCAAGTATTCAGTCCGAAGGCTGGTGTTAGGCAGTCACCTCGGTGGTTTATCCTGCACAACCCTGTTCTCTTGTGCATAAATGTGGCCATATATATCCATTTGAACCCGCTTAGTGTAGTTATACATCGACGTAGTCCTTTCTCATCAGTTTTTTGAACTACCCATCCAATCTTCTGCATAATTCACACTACAATAACTTCTATTCTCTTCATGTCTGAACCGTTTGTCTCCCAAGTTTTACTTCCGTACAGGGCTACACTCCGAACAAATACCTCCCGAAAAGACATTCAAACACATTTATGTTCAGTGTTGATAAATACCTGCTCTCCACCACTCTATTTTATTAGCCTGCGGTTTCTATCCACTCTGTTTCAGCCTTCATCAGTGTATTAAGCTCAAATAACAAAACTAATCTTCCATTTTTAGTCTAGAATTGATTTCGACTATATTCCATTATGCTTTCTTTACTTTCGTTGATACTCATATTACAGTCCGTTTTAAACACACCATCTATTCAACTGATTCCTCGTCATCACAGTGGGCGCATTATCAATTTAATTCTTCTTGATATCTGATTCCCTTTTCAAATTTCTTCTTGGTTTGTTTAGCGCTTGCCCAACATACACATTAAATATCGCCATGGATTAGATACAACTTTGTCTCACTGCCTTCTCTACCACTCTCCCCTTTTATGTTCGCCTCTTATAAATGCAGTCTGTGCTGTCCTTTAACTTGGCGGGCTTTCTGCGTGGTACCTTCAAAAATCAGAGTGTGTTCCACTTAAGACCGACAAAAGTGGTCTCTAAATCAACAAATGCTGTAAACATAGGTTTGCCGTTTTCCAATATAAGAAATGTTTTCGGGTTTTGTGTTACCTCTCAATTTCCGAAACCCAAACTTATCATCCCCGAATTTAGCCTGTAAATGTCTTTTTATTGTTCTCCAAATAATTCTTACCGCTAAATCGTGTATTACCCGTATTTAAGAGAATTTCAAACACATTTTCTTTTGCCATTTTAACCGTAGATCGTTTTTTCTATGCTTCATTATGTCTTCCACACCCATACTTCTGTAATTCACACTGATAACTCGTTGTTGCGAGAAGTCGCCACTTAATTCGGGTATTTTCAGCGACATCTTTTTCAACTTTTACTGTATCCGAATCTCCCATAGTTCGTTAATTCACATAAATCCTATTCTCTAACTTCAGTTCTACTAACACTAGAAAAACTAACCACTCGCTCCTTCTACTTAATAATTATGTATAAATAATAATTAATTTGTAACTCTTAGACAGCTTAATACAAATATTCTTCTCAACACCGTCTTAAGATCTTAAAATTAACTGATTTCCGTCTTTACTATTCGACGAGCACTTCCAATATCAGACCCATATCTGTTCGGACATCCACTCGTTACGTACTAGAACGATAATATTCTGCTACTTGAAGTTCATTTGCAGCTACTGATGGACTTCTTGTTCCCAAAATGATGGGATTGTTACCGGGCCACAATTGTTCGCCACTGGTTTGAAGAACATTCTGGACAATTCGAGCGAATGATTTGACCACCCAGATTGTCCAACATCAACCCTATCGAACATTTATGGGACATAATCGAGAGGCCAGTGCGTGTACAAAATCCAGCCGCGGCAACACAAGACGGCTGTAGAGGCAGCATGGCTCAGTATTTCTGTAGGGGACTTAACAGCGACTTGTTGAGTCCACGCCACGTCGAGTTACTGCATTGAGCTGGAAAAAAATGAGGTCGGATGCGGTACTGCGAGGTGCCCTATGGCTTTTGTCACATCAGTGTATATAATTCAGTTCATTATAGTGGAAATATCCCTAGCGTTGACTAAACTGGAAGAGTTTCAGCAAGAGTGCAACCGCATGGAACTATCTGAATTAATAACAGCTAGCCTTTGAGAAGATCCAAACAAGAGCAGCATGTTTTTGACCTCTTCGTTTACCATTTCGAGACTGTCACTAATATGCTCTACGTGTTACGTGGCAGCCGCTTCAAAAGAGGCGTTTTCCACGATGTTAAAATTGTGTGGAGCGCCGTTTCCAGGAAGTCAGACAATAAAGTTTTTTCTCATCCCTACGTTTCACTAATGTGTTTTAATTCATCTTATGTATGCTTCTTTATCACTGTTCTTCATTTGTACCACTCAAATGGAGGAGGAGAGTCCTATTCCGTCTTCCCTTGTTTGGTCTCTTGTGGAGTATAAAAGTAGATGTAATTGATCTGCTGTGCTTCAGTGTGCGTACCCCACATCGCCATAACTATAACCTTTACCCTTTCCCATCTTCGTCAATCCTTTTCTCGTCAACACACAACGCACAACCTTTTCTGTATAAATATGCAGTTTCTGCTTGGAATAACTCATCAAATCCCTACTGTAAACAGCTACATCGAAGATCATTCATTTGTATATTTCATCATTACTATGCAAGGTGTAACGGCTATAGGAGCACATATTTATCCTAGTGATTGAGGACGATGTAGTGAACAATATTACATCAGCATTTACGTCATTTGCAGACTAGTAATTACACAAGTTACAAATCGTACGTTTTCAGGTTGGTTAGTACCTCAATTTAGCAAGAGAAAGTCATTAATAATTATTTTTTGCGGGGTAGCGGATGTTGCAGCATGGATGCATGGTCGCGAGATGGTTAGTCTACGCTGACAGGTTTCATCCGTTTAGTGATGCAGTACGGCTGTGCAGAAAACATCAGGCTGTAAAGTTTGTGACGCGCTTGCGGGGAAACTGTTCGGCGCAGGAAAAAACTAATCATCACAGTGATGTGTGTACACATATACAAGTACCTGCACCTATACCCATTGCACGATGTATATAGCTGCATATACTGCTGGTCGTTTACTTTCACTTTTTTTACCTGACAACGATTGCAATTTTCTTGACTAATTCATGATGTACTGCGTGTTTGCTTTAATAATACGCGGTCTCACACCAGCGTGAAGGTACTGAAAATTAGTATTATTGTCTATTGACCTTACAAACTAGATTCTATGTTGAAATGTGCCTTACTCCTCTCGTGCATGTTCAACTGAAATGAACCGTTGGAGTAATCCCTCATTTAGGGTTCACCTTTACATGTGGTTTCTGAAGCTACTGTAGCTTTATTCCACTTTCAAAATTTTCCACTTTACATAAGTTTTTAGCATAAAATAATTTAGACATTGCTTTATTTGTCAATTTTGTGATTCATTACTGAAAACAATATACGAATTATATCTTAGGTCCCTTTACGTCTGCTTCTTCTATGAGTTACTACACTTATATGTACTAGACAGAGCGTATTGTGAGGCTAATGGTGTGGAAGCTCTTACATTCATAATGAAGTACAACATCATGAGCCACTTCTGTCCTTGCTGTTATACTTTAGCGTTTTCCACAGAAAGTGGAGGCCCGTTCTTAGGAACTCTAGAACTTGTTTTCACCCGAACAGATTGATCGGTTATATAGTTTAGGGCGAGAGCCTACTTTCATGTTCGCTTCTCACTGAAGCAAGTGAAATATTTAACTCATAAGTAACTATATAAGATTTTATTTGAAGCAGCTCTGAATTTAGAGACACTTGCCCGATACATTTGGAATCAACAATAAATACAGCCTGCAGGATGTTTTACGAGGTGTTTCATATTCATACAGGCGATAGTATACGTGAAAAGTAGAAAAATAATTACTGCAAACGTATTTCGGGAAATAAATACTTGCTGAGAAACGGATCGTTCTGTCCTCTTACAGTCACGTCGCTGTTGAGAGCATGAGCTGATCAACATGGATAGGATTTATCCGTACGCAATCTACAGTCCGCCTCAGTGAGTCACTAACTCGTGTGAAAGCATGTGTAGAACACACGCTTCTGATATGTTCGCACGTTTCCGGTTGGTGTGGAAAACGCCAGTGCCTTTTAATCTCTCAGTAGGCCGATATCTAAAGGATTAAAGTAAAAGTGAACAGAGACGATTGCATCGCCTGTTAGTTATTGTCGTTCGCAGAGTAGGAAATTGGTTTACATAAAATTCGTTATCGCCCTGAAGGAATAAAGTTTTCCAATAGCGCGGTTACTTCGTCATACAGAAAGTGTTAATTTACTCGGTAAAGTGAGTGGCAACAAGAGGTTTTCGCCAAAAATTCCAATGTACAAAATTATGTTAGACACCCCCCCCCCCCCCCCATGCTTCCATGAACGCATAAGGCATTGCGTCTGCCAAGACGTAGTTATTGAAAATTCTTATCTCACTGTGAGTAAAAATCACAATATGCACAAATAAAACTGAAGTTGTGAGAGCTGCCTTAAGGACCCGGAGTGGCTTCAAAATTTAAAAAAAAATGAATAAATAAAAGAGAGAGAGAGAGCGTCCCCTACTGCAACTATGTTACATCAAGTATTACAGATCGAAACTTAGAGGGACTCTCTGTCCCCGATACATGTCATTTTTCTGTATGTTTTGTAGTTTGCATGTAATCATCTTCTGAAACTGGGGCGATACTTTTGAAGACTCATGTACATGCTTCTTGATACATGTTTATACTGCTTTTTTTCTAGCTATAGCCGGAGGTACTGTAAGAATGAGAGACACCAGGTGACTATAATTAAAGAGCAGCTACTCGCAGAGATTCAGTGCGGACGGTAATTACCGTATGGCAGCGAAACGTCGTAAATATTCTAATCCATTAATGCGGAACAGATTTGTGCTGGAAAAAATTAGTTCCACTTTTGACTCCCAGCCGGCCGTTGTGGCCAAGCGGTACTAGGCGCTTCAGTCCGGAACCACGCTGCAGCTACGGTCGCAGGTTCCAATCCTGCCTCGGGCATGGAGGTGTGTGTGTCCTTAGGTTAGTTAGGTTTAAGTAGTTCTAAGTCTAGGGGACTGATGACCTCAAATGTTAAGTCCAATAGTGCTTACAAGGGAACCTCCCCATCGCACACCCTTCAGATTTAATTAAAAGTTGGCACAGTGGATAGGCCTTGAAAAACTGAACACAGATCAATCGAGAAAACAGGAAGAAGTTGTGTGGAACTATGAAAAGAAAAGCAAAATATACAAACTGAGAAGTCCATGCGCAAGATAGGCAACATCAAGGACAATGTGAGTTCAGAAGCACCGTGGTCCTGTGGTTAGCATGAGCAACTGAGGAACAAGAGGTCCTTGGTTCAGGTCTTCCCTTGAGTGAAAAGTTTAGTTTCTTTATTTTCACAAAGTTATGATCTGTCCGTTCTTTCATTGACGTCTCTGTTCACTGTAATTAGTGTCTGTGTTTTGCGACCGCACCGCAAAACCGTGAGATTAGTAGATGAAAGGACGTACCTCTCCAGTGGGAACCGAAAACATTTGATCGCAAGGTCATAGCTCAACCGATTCCTCCACAGGAAAACACGTCTGATACATTCTATACGACACTGGTGACGACATGTGCGTCACATGAGAGGAATATGTTGTCGACCCACCTAACTTGTATATTTGGCGAATGGGTAAAAAGATTGTTCTACCTTGCTGATTTAGGTTTCCTTGTGGATGTGATAATCACTCCCAAACAATGAATGCAACAGTTTCACAGTAGCACAGTTTTCCCTGTGCTCTGTCAAAACATATGTTCTTAACGTTTTCAAATTTTTCCGTGTGTAGACCGTCAAATCCTGCATATGTCAAAGCAAATCTGAACATGTCCTGGAATTTTGGAGAGCGGCTTATGTGTGAGTGCCTGAACTTTGATAATTATCCGAAAATAAAAAATAAAACTTTTCACTTTGTGGGGGGGGGGGAGACTTGAACCAATGACCTCTCGTTCCACAGCTGCTCACGCTAACCACGGGACCACGGTGCTCCCCACCTTCTACTATCCTTGTGTTGCCTATCTTGCACACGGACTACTCAGTTTGTATATTTTGCTTATTTTTTTCGTAGTTCCACACAACTTCTTCCTGTTTTCTCGTTTGATCCGTGTTCAGTTTTTCAAGGCCTATCCACTGTGCCAACTTATATCTAAATCTGAGGGGGATGCGATGGGGAGGTTCCCTTGTTAGAGGCATTTGACCCATTTTTTCACTCCCAGGGGCAAATATGGCGCTATGAATCATGAAAGGAATAGAAATGTTCCCATAAGCAAATGTATTAGGTACGGAATGTGGACAGAACAGATAGAACAAGTGAGGAAGGCAAAATATTGACTTTATTAATAGCCGACGCTTATCCAGTTCGTTTGATGTGAGAACTGGAGACATCGACAAGACGCCCTACAGGGTCTTATGGACAAAATTGGAACTAAATTTTTTCCCAGCGTAAATCGGTTCTGCTTTAATGCATATCTACCAACTTTTGCTGCCATACGATAATTACAGCCCACACTAGACGTCCGTGAGTAATTGTAATGGAATAATATCCTCCCGGTACTTTTTTCAAACGTTCTGAATATACAGCAGTGTATAAACTAAGAAAATGTACGCCATATCTTGTTGTTTCCATTGCAGTGGCAGCTACGCATGTGGTATGTGAGCGAGCGTCGAACGGCGGACCGCAGGGAACGCGCCAGCCCTGCTGCCGGTGACAACCAGAGATTCATGGCCGGCAGTTCGGCGGCGCCAGCGATTCGCTAATTAATTGCCGCGCTGTTTGTTTCTCTGCCTGGCTTGCCGACAGGTTCATTACGGGAATGCCGCGTACGCATGTTTCGGCTGTGTTGCGCTCTGTCCACTGTTGTAATATTTTTCGCTCTTAATTGACTAATCATCGCTTTTACAACCGTACTACAATTATATTTAACTTCTCTACGAAACTGTTGGCTTCCACTTCTACTACCGTTCTCTATTGCAAGGATGTTATTTGTCACAACTTTTAATTCGTGGAATCGGAGCCCTCCACAGTGCGCACGCGCGACCGTTACGTTGGCGTCATCAAGCTGAAATTCATGTTAGTTGTAAGCGAGACTTTAGGTGTGACGGTCGTATTTGTGTTTGCTGATTCGCGTGGCTGGGTCCTTGAGTAGTTCAGTTTTAAAATTGGAAACTGGGACCGAGTCAGGTCGGATTATAAGTAGTGATCAGTGAATCCCAATGTGGGAAGAACCCAACGGAAATTCATGCTCTGTGAGACGTCTGTTGGTGTACTGTGTGGTCTGATCGTTTACGTGGCGGTCGGGTAACGACGGAGAACAAGTCCAGAAGTGGAAGGCCAACAACTGCAACAGATTACAGAGTACAGGTCGAAGAAAAACATGTGAGGAAATTGCATATGCGGCCAGAATGTCTGTCAGTTCACTGTACTGAGAAGTTAAAGATGACAAAAGTTGCTGCCAGATGGGTTCCTCCTGATCTGAGTGAAGAGTAGAAAGTAGATCGCAAGACAATTGCAAAAGCATTGCTTCAACGTTATCGGACAGAGGGAGAACACTTGCTGAAAAGAATTTTTGCCCTCGATGAAACCTGGATACGGTGTTTTTAGCCACAACTGAACTCTCAATCGTGACAATGAAAAAGTTCCAAATCTTCATGCCCGAAAAATTTCTACCACGAGCAACCAAAGGTGAAACTGATTATGATCTTTGCGTACGACATGAATGAAGTCATAGCTATAAACAGAGTGGCACAAGGTATGTCTGTAAAAGTCGCGTACTACAAACTGTTTCTGCAAAATGTTTTGCGAGCGAAAATTCGTGAAAGAAGGCCTGGCATGTTCTCATTTTGCACCTTAGTGCAAGACCGCATATTGCCTTATCAGTGAGAGAAACGCTCTACAAATGTGGATGGGAAATACTTCCCCACCCACCATACAGAACTGATACGAGTCCACCAGACCTTGATTAGCTTCTCAAATTGAAGGAACTACTGGGAGGAAAACGTTCTGATACAGTTGGTGAAGCTTCCGGTGATGAAACCCGAGCTCCACAATAAAGATGCACTATCCGGAATACCAAACTGTTGGGAATCTGTCATAAGTAATAATGGAGATTATGCTGAAGGGTTGCAAGGTATTTTGTTATACTTTCTGCATTTCTATCTTGCAGTGTACAAAAGTTTTGAAATGATACTGGTATTTAGTTGGGGGTAGAGAATTTATACACGAAGGAAGATCGGAAAGCAACGAACAATAATGTTACTACCAAAAAGTTTGATACGTAACTAAACAAAAGTATCGCAGATGAAGTCACATCTTTTACCTACTTTTCTACATGGTCACCAACGTTCTCAACACATTTCTCCCATCGTGGTACCAATTTAAATATAGCCTGTTGGTAGAAGTCCGTTTGGTTGGAGTATAGCCATCTCTGGACTGCTGATTTCACTTCCACATCTATCACAAAGCGTTGGCATGCCAGTAATTCTGTCATGGGACCAAAGAGATGAAAGTCCGACTGGACAAGGTTCGGAATATATGGTGGATGCGGCAGCACCTCCGACTCAAATTTGGCCCTTTCATTTGTCTGTCTTACGCACCTAGCGAGCACTAACTTAACACAATTTCAACGTGTCATGAAAGCTATAATACACCACACCACAGGAAATGTTGAACTACTCCGATAAGGTTCAAAGTTGCATGTGTCGGTCGTTCAAACTCGCTGGCTCAGAGGGTGCGCCATTCTGCGGTGTTGCAGCTGTCACCGACCACTGAGGTTCACACGGCCATCTTGAAAGAACACATAGCACCTGAAGTCATTGCTCCGGTGCACACAGTCGTCCCCATATAAGCCACGCATGTTTCTGTGGATGTCACTCTGTTTTTGTGTTTTAGCCCAAAAACATGCAACTACACTTCGCTGCCCTTTAAAGGTTGACGACAGTAACAGGCGCGCAGTTCAGGCTTCTCTCGCTAGAGTCGCACATAAAAACAAAAGATCCTCTGTAAGCGAACTTCAAACTATCGTCGTGGAGTTCCAGCATTCAGCTGCAATACCGGGGTAGAAAAAGTTATTGTGCGTTATTTTCTGATACTCCCCCGTACAAGTGCACACAAGACAGTTAAGAACAAAAATCGTTTGTGGAGTACTATCCCATTTTCATATCCACTCACTCTGTTGGTCAGCTTATACAATCCACTCACTTTTCCGAGACGTCTGAATGTGTAGTATTACGTAGCCCTTGCTGGGAAATGGTTGCTATTACAATATAGATTTAATTTTAATGAATAAAAAAGCCGGGATACGCAATGAGATTCACCTTTCTCTTAGTGAACAGTTTTCAAAGATATGATTTCTTTCTCTCAGTGCTGAATACGGTCGCTCGTAACAACGGTCATAGAAGTTTCAAGTGTCTGGCCAATGATTAACAAAGTAGCTGTCTCTGAATGGAGACAACAACACTTATAAGAAATAAACCAAGCTACCTTATAGATCTCAGACTGAGAAACAGCGTGGCAAAGATAGAAAGTAAGTGGGCTACCCTAGATATACTTGCTTACGACCAAGCCATTAGAGTGGCATAGTAACTATTTGAACAATATTAAATTTACATAAACCACAGAATTAGAATTATCTATATAGTATAATTTAATGTAGTAATGAGAAAAATCTGGCGACCTGTGTTGGAGAATGGCGTATGGAGAATTCCAAAGAACAATAAAGTCAATCAGATAATGAAGCAACCCACTATCATCCAGAAATTAAAAAGTAGGAGACTGCAACGGGCTCGACCCGTGGCCAGAATGGAAAACAACAGAATCACCAAGAAGGCATTTGAAGGAACTCTCCATACAACAAGACCATTGGGACGGCCTCGTAAAAGGTGGAAAGATGACATAGAGAAGGACATCGCAGCATTAGGAATATCCGCAGGGTGGAGAGAGGCTGCGAGAGACAGAAGGCGGTGGAAGCAGACAGTTGATGCAGCGCGTGGTCTACAGGGCCTGTGATCGCCGAGAAGAGAGAGAGTATAATTTATAAGTAGCAAAATACGAAAATAAATCAATATTTGTGACCCAAGCGTTTCCCCACACAATTTCAAGTTCACACTCGCTTCGGTCACTCCTGTTGCAGCCCCACCATCACTATGATCAGGGCCATTCTGGATTGTTGTCCTTGGAAACTAAGAAAAATTAGTTGAAATGTCACATATAACATTGGCAGTTCCTTTTTATTTGAATATTATTGTTAATTTTCAGCACTTAAGCCACGTTCAGTCACACCAGTATTTCTTTTGTACACGGTCCAATCACATCAATGTGAGTACCGCCTATGTTCGACGTCAAGATGCAATAACCACTCACACACGGCTGATGGCACCACCAGCAGTGGAGGATATATAAAGCGTTTCAGCGGATGCGGAATACAGCGCAGTCGTTAATGTAAAACAGAACGATTTACCTGACGTCCAGAAGGGGATGAAGTATACCGTCCATGGCAAAAAGGCGCTATCCTAAACCGCCGTCGAAGAGACTGCTGTGCACCATTGGCTATAGATGACAGGTGTGGACGACTGCTGAGATGTGTACGGGCCTATAGAGTTGGAACTGTAGAGCAACTGACCACCTAAGTGAACCAAAGGGCTACCAACAGTGTCTCCTCAACGACTGTACAGCGAACTTCGCTCCGTATGGGCCTCCATAGCAGTAGCATTGTTCATGCACCCATACTGACTGCTGTCCATCGGCGACGAAAGCTGGATTTTTTATATTTAAAAAAATTCTTTATTACAAATTTATAATAATTATACACTCTTAATCCACTTTCTTAAATGATTAATGGGTCCTAATTTTATACAACATTAATTGCAAATAGATACAAATTTAATTATTTAGTGAGCTACAGCTGTAACTAGATAACAATGAGCAACTAATTTATTTATTACTCTCAATGTTAACTTTATATGACCTACGCTTAACTAAACTGCACTGCCTGCAGCGGCACAGTTGTGTCAGTAGTTTATAAACCTACTTTTTAGACCCTTGTTCATCTAACAAATCCCGATGAGCGTGCCCTGACACTGGGCAGGCCAAGGATGCTATTCGCTGAAGGTTCCTAAATAGATAATTTCCTACTCTAAGTCCTACTACTAGTTCTAAGTCCGGCGCTTTGTCCTATATCGGTGGTGTCGTACACCACTCCCCCTAGTCCTATACACGGATTCCAGACTATGAGGGAAGTCGGCCCGTCCACGCACAGGCGGTATGGGAATATGGCGCTAGCTTCAGTGTTTGGTGTGTCTCAGATTTTTAATTTAATTTATGTCCCTCAAGTAGTCTTTTCGTGATACCTCATCCTATACACGGATTCCAGACTATGAGGGAAGTCGGCCTGTCCATGCACAGGCGGTAGGGGAATATGGCGCTAGCTTCAGTGTTTGGTGTGTCTCAGATTGTTAATTTAATTTATGTCCCTCAAGTAGTCTTTTCGTGATACCTCATCCTATACACGGATTCCAGACTATGAGGGAAGTCGGCCTGTCCACACACAGGCGGTATGGGAATATGGCGCTAGCTTCAGTGTTTGGTGTGTCTCAGATTTTTAATTTAATTTATGTCCCTCAAGTAGTCTTTTCGTGATACCTCATCCTATACACGGATTCCAGACTATGAGGGAAGTCGGCCTGTCCATGCACAGGCGGTATGGGAATATGGCGCTAGCTTCAGAGTTTGGTGTGTCTCAGATTGTTAATTTAATTTATGTCTCTCAAGTAGTCTTTTCGTGATACCTCATCCTATACACGGATTCCAGACTATGAGGGAAGTCGGCCTGTCCACGCACAGGCGGTATGGGAATATGGCGCTAGCTTCAGTGTTTGGTGTGTCTCAGATTGTTAATTTAATTTATGTCCCTCAAGTAGTCTTTTCGTGATACCTCATCCTATACACGGATTCCAGACTATGAGGGAAGTCGGCCAGTCCACGCACAGGCGGTATGGGAATATGGCGCTAGCTTCAGTGTTTGGTGTGTCTCAGATTGTTAATTTAATTTATGTCCCTCAAGTAGTCTTTTCGTGATACCTCATCCTATACACGGATTCCAGACTATGAGGGAAGTTGGCCTGTCCACGCACAGGCGGTATGGGAATATGGCGCTAGCTTCAGTGTTTGGTGTGTCTCATATTGTTAATTTAATTTATGTCCCTCAAGAACTCTTTTCGTGATACCTCATCCTATACACGGATTCCAGACTATGAGGGAAGTTGGCCTGTCCACGCACAGGGGGTATGGGAATATGGCGCTAGCTTCAGTGTTTGGTGTGTCTCAGATTGTTAATTTAATTTATGTCCCTCAAGTAGTCTTTTCGTGATACCTCATCCTATACACGGATTCCAGACTATGAGGGAAGTCGGCTTGTCCATGCACAGGCGGTATGGGAATATGGCGCTAGCTTCAGTATTTGGGGTGTCTCAGATTTTTAATTTAATTTATGTCCCTCAAGTAGTCTTTTCGTGATACCTCATCCTATACACGGATTCCAGACTATGAGGGAAGTCGGCCTGTCCACACACAGGCGGTATGGGAATATGGCGCTAGCTTCAGTGTTTGGTGTGTCTCAGATTGTTAATTTAATTTATGTCCCTCAAGTAGTCTTTTCGTGATACCTCATCCTATACACGGATTCCAGACTATGAGGGAAGTCGGCCTGTCCACGCACAGGCGGTATGGGAATATGGCGCTAGCTTCAGTGTTTGGTGTGTCTCAGATTGTTAATTTAATTTATGTCCCTCAAGTAGTCTTTTCGTGATACCTCATCCTATACACGGATTCCAAACTATGAGGGAAGTCGGCCTGTCCACACACAGGCGGTATGGGAATATGGCGCTAGCTTCAGTGTTTGGTGTGTCTCAGATTGTTAATTTAATTTATGTCCCTCAAGTAGTCTTTTCGTGATACCTCATCCTATACACGGATTCCAGACTATGAGGGAAGTCGGCCTGTCCATGCACAGGCGGTATGGGAATATGGCGCTAGCTTCAGTGTTTGGTGTGTCTCAGATTGTTAATTTATGTCCCTCAAGTAGTCTTTTCGTGATACCTCATCCTATACACGGATTCCAGACTATGAGGGAAGTCGGCCTGTCCACACACAGGCGGTATGGGAATATGGCGCTAGCTTCAGTGTTTGGTGTGTCTCAGATTGTTAATTTAATTTCTGTCCCTCAAGTAGTCTTTTCGTGATACCTCATCCTATACACGGATTCCAGACTATGAGGGAAGTCGGCCTGTCCACGCACAGGCGGTATGGGAATATGGCGCTAGCTTCAGTGTTTGGTGTGTCTCAGATTGTTATTTTAATTTATGTCCCTCAAGTAGTCTTTTCGTGATACCTCATCCTATACACGGATTCCAGACTATGAGTGAAGTCGGCCTGTCCACGCACAGGCGGTATGGGAATATGGCGCTAGCTTCAGTGTTTGGTGTGTCTCAGATTGTTAATTTAATTTATGTCCCTCAAGTAGTCTTTTCGTGATACCTCATCCTATAAACGGTTCCAGACTATGAGGGAAGTCGGCCTGTCCACGCACAGGCGGTATGGGAATATGGCGCTAGCTTCAGTGTTTGGTGTGTCTCAGATTGTTAATTTAATTTATGTCCCTCAAGTAGTCTTTTCGTGATACCTCATCCTATACACGGATTCCAAACTATGAGGGAAGTCGGCCTGTCCACACACAGGCGGTATGGGAATATGGCGCTAGCTTCAGTGTTTGGTGTGTCTCAGATTGTTAATTTAATTTATGTCCCTCAAGTAGTCTTTTCGTGATACCTCATCCTATACACGGATTCCAGACTATGAGGGAAGTCGGCCTGTCCATGCACAGGCGGTATGGGAATATGGCGCTAGCTTCAGTGTTTGGTGTGTCTCAGATTGTTAATTTATGTCCCTCAAGTAGTCTTTTCGTGATACCTCATCCTATACACGGATTCCAGACTATGAGGGAAGTCGGCCTGTCCACACACAGGCGGTATGGGAATATGGCGCTAGCTTCAGTGTTTGGTGTGTCTCAGATTGTTAATTTAATTTCTGTCCCTCAAGTAGTCTTTTCGTGATACCTCATCCTATACACGGATTCCAGACTATGAGGGAAGTCGGCCTGTCCACGCACAGGCGGTATGGGAATATGGCGCTAGCTTCAGTGTTTGGTGTGTCTCAGATTGTTATTTTAATTTATGTCCCTCAAGTAGTCTTTTCGTGATACCTCATCCTATACACGGATTCCAGACTATGAGTGAAGTCGGCCTGTCCACGCACAGGCGGTATGGGAATATGGCGCTAGCTTCAGTGTTTGGTGTGTCTCAGATTGTTAATTTAATTTATGTCCCTCAAGTAGTCTTTTCGTGATACCTCATCCTATAAACGGTTCCAGACTATGAGGGAAGTCGGCCTGTCCACGCACAGGCGGTATGGGAATATGGCGCTAGCTTCAGTGTTTGGTGTGTCTCAGATTGTTAATTTAATTTATGTCCCTCAAGTAGTCTTTTCGTGATACCTCATCCTATACACGGATTCCAGACTATGAGGGAAGTCGGCCTGTCCACGCACAGGCGGTAAGGGAATATGGCGCTACATTCAGTGTTTTGTGTGTCTCAGATTTTTAACTTAATTTATGTCCCTCAAGTAGTCTTTTCGTGATACCTCATCCTATACACGGATTCCAGACTATGAGGGAAGTCGGCCTGTCCACGCACAGGCGGTATGGGAATATGGCGCTAGCTTCAGTGTTTGGTGTGTCTCAGATTGTTAATTTAATTTATGTCCCTCAAGTAGTCTTTTCGTGATACCTCATTCTATACACGGATTCCAGACTATGAGAGAAGTTGGCCTGTCCACACACAGGCGGTATGGGAATATGGCGCTAGCTTCAGTGTTTGGTGTGTCTCAGATTGTTAATTTAATTTATGTCCCTCAAGTAGTCTTTTCGTGATACCTCATCCTATACACGGATTCCAGACTATGAGGGAAGTCGGCCTGTCCACGCACAGGCGGTATGGGAATATAACGCTAGCTTCAGTGTTTGGTGTGTCTCAGATTGTTAATTTAATTTATGTCCCTCAAGTAGTCTTTTCGTGATACCTCATCCTATACACGGATTCCAGACTATGAGGGAAGTCGGCCTGTCCATGCACAGGCGGTATGGGAATATGGCGCTAGATTCAGTGTTTGGGGTGTCTCAGATTTTTAATTTAATTTATGTCCCTCAAGTAGTCTTTTCGTGATACCTCATCCTATACACGGATTCCAGACTATGAGGGAAGTCGGCCTGCCCACACACAGGCTGTATGGAAATATGGCGCTAGCTTCAGTGTTTGGTGTGTCTCAGATTTTTAATTTAATTTATGTCCCTCAAGTAGTCTTTTCGTGATACCTCATCCTATACACGGATTCCAGACTATGAGGGAAGTCGGCCTGTCCACGCACAGGCTGTATGGGAATATGGCGCTAGCTTCAGTGTTTGGTGTGTCTCAGATTGTTAATTTAATTTATGTCCCTCAAGTAGTCTTTTCGTGATACCTCATCCTATACACGGATTCCAGACTATGAGGGAAGTCGGCCTGTCCACGCACAGGTGGTATGGGAATATGGCGCTAGCTTCAGTGTTTGGTGTGTCTCAGATTGTTAATTTAATTTATGTCCCTCAAGTAGTCTTTTCGTGATACCTCATCCTATACACGGATTCCAGACTATGAGGGAAGTCGGCCTGTCCACACACAGGCGGTATGGGAATATGGCGCTAGCTTCAGTGTTTGGTGTATCTCAGATTGTTAATTTAATTTATGTCCCTCAAGTAGTCTTTTCGTGATACCTCATCCTATACACGGATTCCAGACTATGAGGGAAGTCGGCCTGTCCATGCACAGGCGGTATGGGAATATGGCGCTAGCTTCAGTGTTTGGTGTGTCTCAGATTGTTAATTTAATTTATGTCCCTCAAGTAGTCTTATCGTGATACCTCATCCTATACACAGATTCCAGACTATGAGGGAAGTCGGCCTGTCCACACTCAGGCGGTATGGGAATATGGCACTAGCTTCAGTGTTTGGTGTGTCTCAGATTGTTAATTTAATTTATGTCTCTCAAGTAGTCTTTTCGTGATACCTCATCCTATACAAGGATTCCAGACTATGAGGGAAGTCGGCCTGTCCACGCACAGGCGGTATGGGAATATGGCGCTAGCTTCAGTGTTTGGTGTGTCTCAGATTGTTAATTTAATTTATGTCCCTCAAGTAGTCTTTTCGTGATACCTCATCCTATACACGGATTCCAGACTATGAGGGAAGTCGGCCTGTCCACGCACAGGCGGTATGGGAATATGGCGCTAGCTTCAGTGTTTGGTGTGTCTCAGATTGTTAATTTAATTTATGTCCCTCAAGTAGTCTTTTCGTGATACCTCATCCTATACACTGATTCCAGACTATGAGGGAAGTCGGCCTGTCCACGCACAGGCGGTATGGGAATATGGCGCTAGCTTCAGTGTTTGATGTGTCTCAGATTGTTAATTTAATTTATGTCCCTCAAGTAGTCTTTTCGTGATACCTCATCCTATACACGGATTCCAGACTATGAGGGAAGTCGGCCTGTCCACGCACAGGCGGTATGGGAATATGGCGCTAGCTTCAGTGTTTGGGGTGTCTCAGATTTTTAATTTAATTTATGTCCCTCAAGTAGTCTTTTCGTGATACCTCATCCTATACACGGATTCCAGACTATGAGGGAAGTCGGCCTGTCCACACACAGGCTGTATGGAAATATGGCGCTAGCTTCAGTGTTTGGTGTGTCTCAGATTTTTAATTTAATTTATGTCCCTCAAGTAGTCTTTTCGTGATACCTCATCCTATACACGGATTCCAGACTATGAGGGAAGTCGGCCTGTCCACGCACAGGTGGTATGGGAATATGGCGCTAGCTTCAGTGTTTGGTGTGTCTCAGATTGTTAATTTAATTTATGTCCCTCAAGTAGTCTTTTCGTGATACCTTATCCTATACACGGATTCCAGACTATGAGGGAAGTCGGCCTGTCCACACACAGGCGGTATGGGAATATGGCGCTAGCTTCAGTGTTTGGTGTATCTCAGATTGTTAATTTAATTTATGTCCCTCAAGTAGTCTTTTCGTGATACCTCATCCTATACACGGATTCCAGACTATGAGGGAAGTCGGCCTGTCCATGCACAGGCGGTATGGGAATATGGCGCTAGCTTCAGTGTTTGGTGTGTCTCAGATTGTTAATTTAATTTATGTCCCTCAAGTAGTCTTATCGTGATACCTCATCCTATACACAGATTCCAGACTATGAGGGAAGTCGGCCTGTACACACACAGGCGGTATGGGAACATGGCACTAGCTTCAGTGTTTGGTGTGTCTCAGATTGTTAATTTAATATATGTCTCTCAAGTAGTCTTTTCGTGATACCTCATCCTATACACGGATTCCAGACTATGAGGGAAGTCGGCCTGTCCACGCACAGGCGGTATGGGAATATGGCGCTAGCTTCAGTGTTTGGTGTGTCTCAGATTGTTAATTTAATTTATGTGCCTCAAGTACTCTTTTCGTGATACCTCATCCTATACACGGATTCCAGACTATGAGGGAAGTCGGCCTGTCCACGCACAGGCGGTATGGGAATATGGCGCTAGCTTCAGTGTTTGGTGTGTCTCAGATTGTTAATTTAATTTATGTCCCTCAAGTAGTCTTTTCGTGATACCTCATCCTATACACGGATTCCAGACTATGAGGGAAGTCGGCCTGTCCATGCACAGGCGGTATGGGAATATGGCGCTAGCTTCAGTGTTTGGTGTGTCTCAGATTGTTAATTTAATTTATGTCCCTCAAATAGTCTTATCGTGATACCTCATCCTATACACAGATTCCAGACTATGAGGGAAGTCGGCCTGTCCACACTCAGGCGGTATGGGAATATGGCACTAGCTTCAGTGTTTGGTGTGTCTCAGATTGTTAATTTAATTTATGTCTCTCAAGTAGTCTTTTCGTGATACCTCATCCTATACAAGGATTCCAGACTATGAGGGAAGTCGGCCTGTCCACGCACAGGCGGTATGGGAATATGGCGCTAGCTTCAGTGTTTGGTGTGTCTCAGATTGTTAATTTAATTTATGTCCCTCAAGTAGTCTTTTCGTGATACCTCATCCTATACACGGATTCCAGACTATGAGGGAAGTCGGCCTGTCCACGCACAGGCGGTATGGGAATATGGCGCTAGCTTCAGTGTTTGGTGTGTCTCAGATTGTTAATTTAATTTATGTCCCTCAAGTAGTCTTTTCGTGATACCTCATCCTATACACGGATTCCAGACTATGAGGGAAGTCGGCCTGTCCACGCACAGGCGGTATGGGAATATGGCGCTAGCTTCAGTGTTAGATGTGTCTCAGATTGTTAATTTAATTTATGTCCCTCAAGTAGTCTTTTCGTGATACCTCATCCTATACACGGATTCCAGACTATGAGGGAAGTCGGCCTGTCCACGCACAGGCGGTATGGGAATATGGCGCTAGCTTCAGTGTTTGGGGTGTCTCAGATTTTTAATTTAATTTATGTCCCGCAAGTAGTCTTTTCGTGATACCTCATCCTATACACGGATTCCAGACTATGAGGGAAGTCGGCCTGTCCACACACAGGCTGTATGGAAATATGGCGCTAGCTTCAGTGTTTGGTGTGTCTCAGATTTTTAATTTAATTTATGTCCCTCAAGTAGTCTTTTCGTGATACCTCATCCTATACACGGATTCCAGACTATGAGGGAAGTCGGCCTGTCCACGCACAGGTGGTATGGGAATATGGCGCTAGCTTCAGTGTTTGGTGTGTCTCAGATTGTTAATTTAATTTATGTCCCTCAAGTAGTCTTTTCGTGATACCTTATCCTATACACGGATTCCAGACTATGAGGGAAGTCGGCCTGTCCACACACAGGCGGTATGGGAATATGGCGCTAGCTTCAGTGTTTGGTGTATCTCAGATTGTTAATTTAATTTATGTCCCTCAAGTAGTCTTTTCGTGATACCTCATCCTATACACGGATTCCAGACTATGAGGGAAGTCGGCCTGTCCATGCACAGGCGGTATGGGAATATGGCGCTAGCTTCAGTGTTTGGTGTGTCTCAGATTGTTAATTTAATTTATGTCCCTCAAGTAGTCTTATCGTGATACCTCATCCTATACACAGATTCCAGACTATGAGGGAAGTCGGCCTGTCCACACACAGGCGGTATGGGAACATGGCACTAGCTTCAGTGTTTGGTGTGTCTCAGATTGTTAATTTAATATATGTCTCTCAAGTAGTCTTTTCGTGATACCTCATCCTATACACGGATTCCAGACTATGAGGGAAGTCGGCCTGTCCACGCACAGGCGGTATGGGAATATGGCGCTAGCTTCAGTGTTTGGTGTGTCTCAGATTGTTAATTTAATTTATGTGCCTCAAGTACTCTTTTCGTGATACCTCATCCTATACACGGATTCCAGACTATGAGGGAAGTCGGCCTGTCCACGCACAGGCGGTATGGGAATATGGCGCTAGCTTCAGTGTTTGGTGTGTCTCAGATTGTTAATTTAATTTATGTCCCTCAAGTAGTCTTTTCGTGATACCTCATCCTATACACGGATTCCAGACTATGAGGGAAGTCGGCCTGTCCATGCACAGGCGGTATGGGAATATGGCGCTAGCTTCAGTATTTGGGGTGTCTCAGATTTTTAATTTAATTTATGTCCCTCAAGTAGTCTTTTCGTGATACCTCATCCTATACACGGATTCCAGACTATGAGGGAAGTCGGCCTGTCCACGCGCAGGTGGTATGGGAATATGGCGCGAGCTTCAGTGTTTGGTGTGTCTCAGATTGTTAATTTAATTTATGTCCCTCAAGTAGTCTTTTCGTGATACCTCATCCTATACACGGATTCCAGACTATGAGGGAAGTCGGCCTGTCCACACACAGGCGGTATGGGAATATGGCGCTAGCTTCAGTGTTTGGTGTGTCTCAGATTGTTAATTTAATTTATGTCCCTCAAGTAGTCTTTTCGTGATACCTCATCCTATACACGGATTCCAGACTATGAGGGAAGTCGGCCTGTCCATGCACAGGCGGTATGGGAATATGGCGCTAGCTTCAGTGTTTGGTGTGTCTCAGATTGTTAATTTAATTTATGTCCCTCAAGTAGTCTTTTCGTGATACCTCATCCTATACACGGATTCCAGACTATGAGGGAAGTCGGCCTGTCCACACACAGGCAGTATGGGAATATGGCGCTAGCTTCAGTGTTTGGTGTGTCTCAGATTGTTAATTTAATTTATGTCCCTCAAGTAGTCTTTTCGTGATACCTCATCCTATACACGGATTCCAGACTATGAGGGAAGTTGGCCTGTCCACGCACAGGTGGTATGGGAATATGGCGCTAGCTTCAGTGTTTGGTGTGTCTCAGATTGTTAATTTAATTTATGTCCCTCAAGTAGTCTTTTCGTGATACCTCATCCTATACACGGATTCCAGACTATGAGGGAAGTCGGCCTGTCCACACACAGGCGGTATGGGAATATGGCGCTAGCTTCAGTGTTTGGTGTGTCTCAGATTGTTAATTTAATTTATGTCCCTCAAGTAGTCTTTTCGTGATACCTCATCCTATACACGGATTCCAGACTATGAGGGAAGTCGGCCTGTCCACACACAGGCGGTATGGGAATATGGCGCTAACTTCAGTGTTTGGTGTGTCTCAGATTGTTAATTTAATTTATGTCCCTCAAGTAGTCTTTTCATGATACCTCATCCTCCAATTGGTTAAGAGTCTCAAAAGTGTTTTCTTGTTTAAGTAAGTGGTATGTGTCATGGTCAGGTAATTGGTCACGTCATGTTTGTGCTACATCATTGAAAAGGGGGCACTCGTAGACCACATGATCGGGAGTACCCTCTGATACACCACATTCACCCGCGGGTGTGGCCCTTTTCCCGAACCGACATAAATATGTCGGGTATGGCCCATGACCAGTGAGAAAATGGATCAGTCCTCGGGTAGGTTCAAGGTATTTCATGCCCAGTCGTCCCCTGACATTAGGAAGAAGTTCAAATGTTCTGCCGGCCGAAGTGGCCGTGCGGTTAAAGGCGCTGCAGTCTGGAACCGCAAGACCGCTACGGTCGCAGGTTCGAATCCTGCCTCGGGCATGGATGTTTGTGATGTCCTTAGGTTAGTTAGATTTAAGTAGTTCTAAGTTCTAGGGGACTAATGTCCTCAGCAGTTGAGTCCCATAGTGCTCAGAGCCATTTGAACCATCAAATGTTCTGCGACCTGTTTCTTCTGATTCCCATAATTCTTGCCACACGTGCTCGCCTCTTTGCCTTACCTCACCCTTATCCTCAACTCTAATGCATAATATCTCTTCTATCTTCGCGGTATTCCCCTTTTTAGCCCAAAACCACGTAGCCTGTTCTCGAATTTTGATGTCCAGGGGACAGAGCCCCATTATCACTAATCGGGCTCCCCCCAGGGATGTTCTGTAGGCCCCCACATATGTCAGTGTCATGTTTATCTGTACCCTTTTCACTGTCATCGTGGGCACAACCCTCGTGAGCCTGTGTGCCCAACTCCCGAGCCGTAACCCACTATTGTTGTTAGGATACTGTTGTGACACAGTTTTATGAGGTGAGGGGGAAGATGAAATCTTTTATGTCCAATGGAGATAAGATTGTTTAATGTTTGGAGGGCTTTCTGGGTTACGGTGTCAATCTGTTTCCTAAACTTCCACCTTTCGTCAATGATGATTCCCAGGTACTGTGTTTCACGTCGCCGAAGAACTGATAAGCGCTCGATTCTTATAGTTGGGTTTCTAATTAAGTGTCCTTTTAGTAATAGGTATGTTGACTTGGTGATATTTTCATTTTGGTGTTTTGGCACCATAGTAATTTATTCATAGCCCTTTCTATTTTAGGCTCTATGTCCTCGCGACTACGGCCGCCAACCACCAGGAGGAGGTCATCTGCGTAGGCTATCACCTCTAGCACTTCTTCACTTTGTTGTAAGCTATCCAGTAGCGGCTCCATATGGATGTCTCAAAACAGGGCTCCTAATACGGAACCCTGGGGGCATCCCTTTGTTATTGATTTTCCACTCTCCCACTAGGGGATGATAGCCAGACGTCCCGATCCTCGCAATAGCTCCTAAGGCAGCCATTTAGCGGCCCTGGGCACTCTTTCTCCCGCAACCAGGAGAAGAGCGAAGGCCACCACAGGTTGTCGAAGGCGCCACTAATGTCTACCATGATGCCAACTACGTACTTATGCATGGTAGAGCCACAGACCTCAGCCGCCAGGGCGATTGCATCAGATGCCGCTCGAATTTGCTAGTGGATACTGGAACTGGAAGTCCAGTGAGTGGCCACAGTTTCCCTTTTGAGATGAATCACTTTTTATGGCCCATCGGACGGTCGGCCGTTGGCGTGTAAGGCGTGAAACGTCTGAAAGCAAACCCCCAGCATCCATCGTCGGAAGTATCCAGGCCAGCGGAAATTCCCTGGATGATCTCGTCATTCTGGAAGGCACAATGGATCAACACAAACATGCACTGAGGATCATGTCCATCCGTACAAGCAGTTTGGTTTTCCTCGGCAGGATGGCAGCATCTACCAGCAGGACTATGCAATGTGTCACACAGCTCACAGTCTATGTGCGTGGTTCAAAGATCACCAAGACGAAATCATTGTTCTTCCTTTGCCACCAAACTCCCAGGATTTAAGCCCAGTCGAGTATCTGTGGGACCATCTCGATCGGGCTGTACGCCCTGTGGATGTCTAACCGAGAAACCTAGCGCAGTCGAGTATCTGTGGGACCATCTCGATCGGGCTGTACGCCCTGTGCGTGTCTAACCGAGAAACCTAGCGCAGCTGACCACAGCACTGGAGTGAGTATTACTCCACACCAATTGTTACTTTCCAGAACCTCACTGACTTTCTTCCTGTAAGTCTCGCAGCGGTCTATGCTGCAAAATGTGGTTATTCTGGCTTTTGACAGATGGTCACATTAATGTGACTAGTTAGTGTGATTCCCTTTTCACAAACAGCTCACCCTTATTACTAATTAATATTCATGTTGCAACGTTTTCCGCTACCTAACCGTGTACACTGCTGGCCACCGTAAATGCAACAGCAAGAAAGACAAGAGGTAGCACAACAAAATTTATTTTGTAGGTAACATGGTGACCAAATATCAAATGATTACGTTTACAGACGTCTGTGACATGTGGTTCCTGCCAGAATCAGTAGCCAGAGTAGCCGCCATTGTTGGAGATCACCGCTGTCACACGTCTCGGCATTGAGTCAAAGAGACGTTGGATGTGTTCCTGGGGTACAGCAGCCCAAGCAGCTTCCACACGTTGCCAAAGATCATCTGGTGTGGCAGCTGGGGATGTAATCTGGGTCACTCGTTCAGCAACCATGGACCACATGTTTTCTATCGGCGAAAGATCCGGAGAGCGAGCCGGCCAGGGAAGCAATTCAATCTGGTTATTGACGAAGAACCTTTGGACAATGCGTGCCACGTGTGGTCGTGCATTATCCTGTTGAAATATGGCTGTGGCCGAGCCCTGAAGCTAAGGAAGGACAACTGGCTCCAGCACCTCGGATATGTAGCGCCGGCTATTTAAAGTACCGGCAATGCGTACTAGAGGTGTGCGAGAGTAATATCCAATACCGCCCCATACCATAATACCCGGTGCAAGACCAGTGTGTCGGTGCATAATGCAGCTGTCCAGCATCCTCTCTCCACGGTGTCTCCACACTCGAATCCGACCATCGTGGTGCTGCAGACAGAAGCGTGCCTCGTCAGTAAAGACAACGTCATTCCATTCTGCCGCCCACATCCGTCTGTCATCACACCATTGGCGACGGAGACGTTTGTGGTTCTGCGTCAATGGTAGACGAAGCAATGGACGTTTTGCGGACAGACCACTATGCTGTAAACGGCGTCGAATGGTACGCGCAGACACTGGATGATGCGTTACAGACGCAATGTGCTGTGCTATGGTTCGGGATGTCACTGAGCGATCCGTCACTGCCATGCGCACAATTTGCCTATCAGCACGTGCAGTGGTGCACCGAGGTGAATGCGATCGACCACGTCGGTCCGTCGTACCCTCCTGCATCCAACGGTCACATATCCGCATTACAGTTTGGTTTCGTCCAACACGACTAGCGATTTCTCTGTATGATAATCCACAATCTCGGTAAGCCACTATCCTTCCTCTGTCGAACTCCGATACTTGATCAAAAGATGTTCGCTGTTGTCTACGAGGCATAACTGATCGTCTTGTGAAACAACCACAAGGTAAACACACGTGCCGAACGTACACTCGTCGAAATCGCCAAGCCTTAAATGGCGCTATGAGGTGGCGCCACAGGCGCGCGTGATGTGCGTCTGCGCTGAAATTCTAATCAGTTGCATATCTCATCGCTGCAAACTCAAGGTGTAAATTTCACTCGATTCGGATGCTTCCTTCAGGGTGTTGCATTTACGGTGGCCAGCAGTGTACATTATTCTCAAATGTCATGTCTATTACTGTTCCACATACCCGTCACACCGATAATTGGGACCAATTCATGTACTGACTGCCTGAATGCAGTCGACTGAAACGACTCACTCATACCGTACTGAAAAAACGTTCGCTCAAATGAAGAACATCACATTGTGAGCTCTATAATGAAAAACGAATTTTCGCCTAGCAGCTAACAAACTTACTATTGGTTTAAATGGTGGACGTACCATATACCTCACACAACCACAGGAAATGTTCGACTGGAATTTGAGGTTACTTTCAGTATCAAGTAATTGAGAGACATAGGACGTGGGACCAAATGATTTTCTTATTTCTTGAACCAATCATAGCGTTTTCTTGATCTGCACTATCATTCCTGCTGTTGGTTATATGTCCTTCTTAATTTTATTTCATTTTGCCGCACATCATTCTGTTTCCCGGTACTGTTATTTGTTTACATATCTGCTCTAGTAATCCCATACTGCATTTCTTTTTGTTTCTTTTCGGACTGATACTTTTTGACACTAAAGTTGCGTATTGCGTACCCATTATTCAAAACTATTGTAAATTTTAAGTTTCAGGCACGTCTGCAACTTTTTCAGAATTTTTCGTACTTGCCGATTTGACGACATAATGCGAAAATTGGACAGAATTTGGCAAGATTTCCATCAGGAGTACATGAAGAACTGTATTAATCAATGACAAGCCAAGTAACCTCTTGCATATGGGTCAGAGTCGGACGAACGCGTTACTGACTTGCTCAATTTGTGAATCTCTTCCTCTTGAATATATCATCCAGTTTTTCTGAAATAGTAATCATTTGTTTGTCTGTACCTGTAAATACATCTACCGCTTCTCGCTGTCTTCGGATAGTTCCTTCCAGGTGCGTCTTTTCCTTTTTTTGTTTTTTGTCTTAGTGTGAGTGTATTTCACCCACACTTGTGTATTAGCCCAGACAAATTAGACGAAAAGTCGCCCCAATCCCGACACTAAAAAAAAAAGAAAGAGTTGAAAATCGGCAGAAACGCTTAGTTTGATATCCAGACCAAAATCCCAAATGTCCTAAAAATTCCACTTTGTGAAAAATCCGCCATCTTGCAATTTTCGAGCTTTGGCCACAGTAACTGACCAAGTGTCTGATTGGCTTCATTGCACCAAATTTTTTGTTCTGTCGTCAGTTATAACCCAAAATACAGATAAAAATATAAACGCTAAGATAATCGGTTGAATTGTGTTAAAATACCGTCGAAATTTATCCAAATCAAATTTGTCATCAACTAATACGTACTCTACACAACGCTGGCTACCCTGTAGAATACCGGAAGTACGAATTAGTAGCAAGGTCTCTTGCGCTATTTGACCGGATGTCGAGGGGTGTATTAATGGGCGTTCTTGAAGAGATGGAGCCGCCCAAAAACGACCTCCCATCCAAAGCAGTGTTTACAACTGATGCTGGGTTCCCGCTGCATCAGGTCGTGTCCTTACGTCCAGAAAATTACAGCCAGTTCTGCCTCCAGTGCATCGACAACTGCTTCGATCGGGATATCACTGTGGTCTTCGACGGCTACAAGTACCAAGGACAAAGAACACACCAAAAGAAACGCTCGGGAAGCAGCGGCAGGGGCTGTAATTGACTATGCTGCACTACCAACATCTCCTCACGGATTTTTTGGTCTAATGTTTAAAACTAAGTGCGCTTCATCGCTCTGTTATCGAGGCGCCAGAAACGAGCTGTGATCGAGGTTACCCAAGCTCCTGGGCATGTGGATATTGCGCTGGCAAAGACAGCTATGCATGATGCCAACAACGGCGCGGCCTCAGTAGGCAAAGACATCGATCTTCTCGTCTTAATGGCCACCACATCCAACGCTGGAATTAACCTCCGAATGCTAATACTGCACCAGGAAAGAGAAAAGCTGAACCCCGGGGTTTCAACAATGACCCTTAGAGATCTCTGCAACAGCTTGTTCGTTTTCTACACAGCAACTGGATCCGACACAGGTTTTGCTCCATTCAGAAAAGGCAAAAAGGGATCGTTGGAGAAGCTCAAAGAACACGCCTGTGTAATGGAAAGAGTTTCTGTCTTTAGGAAGGCGGATGCTGCACACCAGGAAATCGCAGCAGCTGGGTGACGTTTCCTTTTAGCTTTGTACGGTTGTGGTTTTGAAGACAACCTAAACAGTGCCAAACATCGGCTGTACTGTAGGACTGTTGCAAAGCTGTCCGTCGAAACAACATTTGATTTGGCTGAACTTCAATATCTGCAGCGTCAAAACGGCATTCGTCTTGAGTTTACTACCTAGTAGGGGACTCCGCAACTTCGTCTGATGTAAACACAAACCCTCGGATCTTTAACTGATTTGCATCAGTACTTTTAGGTTTAAATGGGAAATCACCTTCTGGAAAAAAGGACGGGGACGGGTCGTCCGTTCTGGACAGCTTAAACCAGTTCCGACAGAAGACGAACCAGCAGTGGAACAAGTACTTCGCATTATATCCTGGAGCTGTGAATCTGGTTACGGAAACAAATGCTTATGCAGGAAAAGCAACTCAAGTTATGCAAATATGTGAGGATACTGCGCTGGCAATGGGGGCACAAACAGGATGGACTTGCTAGACTCTGTCATCAAAGATGACTTCGAAACCTTCGCTGATGCGTTTACATAAAAACGGAAAATAACCAAAAAAAGTAAAAAGTCCTGCCCTTTTTTTAGTTTTGTTAAATCGATTCTAATGTTAATTTTTTTCAAAGAACTTCTCCCTGTCATTAATTTTTGGCCAGTGAGTGAGTATCGCTTTGGTGAATCATTCGGGCTCACAACTGCCCACTTTCATGAAAAACACTGTATTATTGGTTCTGTTTCTCCTGTCTCGTGTAAAACGTTTAAACTGCATTTTGTTTTTATTGTACGTTACAGTATAACCAGTAACTTAAATAAAAGCATCAACAAAGATGAAAAAAAGTTGCAAAATTTTGGGTCAATTTCTTTTCATCCCTAGTTGAGTTATTGTTTGTTGAAAAGGAAAACTGGGCTATAGAAATTAATTTTATGTTTTAGCCCATAACGGTGCGTAAACACATTAGTCTGGTGTGGGCATGATCTAATCGGACGCTTGGTTCAGTAACTATGACTAAAACTCGAAAATTTCAAGATAGCGACGGTCTTTTCAAATTATCGTATTTTTCCCCAAAGTGGATTGCTTGAAACTTTTGAGATTCAGATCCGGACAGTGTCCTAAACGTTTCTTAAAGTATCAGCTCTCTCTCTCTTTTTTTTTTAAGCATCCGGCCCAATTTGAGTGGACCGTAATATAATGCACAATGGCAAATGACACCTACAGGCGTTTGAATACGAAATCTTATGAAGGTTGTAGGTGTTTGACTAACTGGAGGACTCACAAAAGCACTGAAGTGTCACGTAACCTTTAATTTGCTCGTGTCTAGTCAACCACTCTACATTCTTCTGTGGCAACGGTGGGTCAGGCATGACGTATTTTAATTACGTATGCCAGCAACAATTATGAAATGTACAAAACTGCTTATATATGAAACAAAACACTGAATAAGTAAAATATTTAGCAATTTCGCTGCCTTCTGCAGAAAAAGTAACATACAAAAATGAAAAGCTCTACTGCACGTAATTAAAACAACGTCGCCCTAATCCTTAGCTTCATGAATAATTTCACCGATTTTACTCAAATTCCTCCACAGGCATTTGAAGAGAAAATGTAGTTTCTAATCAACCAGATTCTACATCCTTATCTGTTACTCAATGTAACGTAAGATCTGTGCGATATGCCAGTCTTTATGCAGCTATGTGATGTAGCATACGGTATCGTTGATCAGTTACCCCTCAGTCTCATCGTATATTGTATAAGTAATAAACATTTCGTATAGCCTTATGACATTGCTCACACACCTCTTTACTCTTATCTTTAGGCCTATAGTCGTAAATTTCTATAATCTGTCCGTATTGGCAAAGACGCACGTCGCTAGTTTACGAGAAACGAAGGTAAGCCAGACCCAAGAAGAATCAGTGAAGCAATTTGACTACCTTTATGTATTCTAAACCAGACAATCTGAGTGTAGCTTCCAGGATGCTTTCCACGCTCGTTGATCAAAATTCTGGACTGGTTTCCAGTCTCAATCTGAAAAATATGACAGGCAAACATTTAAAACACGACAACTTAAAGAACAAAGTTTACGCGATTGGCAGATAGATGGCGCACACGATCTCCCTCCATTATGTAGGGTGACAGGAAGGGCACCCGGAGACAAAGTAAAAATAAAAATATGTTTAATAAATCATGGAAATAGCGAAAATTGCATGGCACGATAGAGACTAGAAATGAAAGGGAATCATTATAATCTTTTATTATTATTATTATTATTACTATTGTGAGTCATCAGTCTTCTGACTGCTTTGTTGCGGCCCGCCACGAATTCCCCTCCTGTGCGCAAACTCTTCATCTCAGAGTAGCACTTGCAACCTGCGTCCTCTATTATTTACTGGATATATTCCAATCTCTGTCATTCCCTGATGTCTTAATAGATGTCCTGTCATCCTCACCCCTATTCTTTCCAGTGTTTTCCACTTATTCCTTTCCTCTCCTATTCTGCGCAGAATCTCCTCGTTCCTGACCTTATAAGTCCGCCTAATTATCAACATTTATCGGTAGCACATCTCACATGTTTCCATTCTCTTCTGTTCTGTTTTCCCCACAGTCCATCTTTCACTACCATGCAATGCTATGCTCCAAATCTATATTCTCAGAAATTTCTTCCTCAAATTAAGGCCTATGTTTGATGATAATACACATCTCTTGCCGAGAGATGCCCTTTTTGCCAGTGCTAATTTTCTTTTGATGTCCTTATTGCTCCGTCCGTCATTGGTTATTTTGCTGCCTAGGTAATAGAACTCTTTAACTTCATCTACTTCGTGACCATTAATCCTGATGTCAAGTTTCTCGCTGTTCTCATTTGTGCTACTTCTTGTTACTTTCGTCTATCTTCGATTTACTCTCGGTCCATATTCTGTACTCATTTAGACTGTTGTACATAATGTGTATTACTCTTCTCTCCCTGTAGGTTACACCTATTTTCCTCAAAATTTCGAACGTTTTTCCCAGGTCGACAAATCCTATGAACGTGTCTTGATTTTTCTTTAGTCTTGCTTCCATTTCCAACCAAAAATTCAGAAATGCATCTCTGGTGCCTTTATCTTTCCTAAAGCCAAAGCGATAGTCATCTTGCACAACCTAAATTTTCTTTTCCATTCCTATGTACATTATTCTTGTCAGCAACTTCGATGCTTGAGCTGTTAAGGTGAATGTGCGATTATTCTTTCACTTGTCAGCTCTTGCAGTCTTCGGAATTGTATAGATGATATTTTTCCGAAAATCAGATGGCATATCTCCACAGTCACGGATTGTACGCACCAACGTGAATAGTCGTTTTGTTGCCAGTTCCCACAATGATTTTCGAAACTCTGGTAGAATGTTATCTATTCCTTCTGCTTTGTTTGAATTTAATTCCTCCAAAGCTCTCTTAAATTCTTATTCTAATGCTGGATCCCCTGTGTCTTCTAAATCGACTACAGTTTCTTCTTCTATCACGTCAGACAAATCCTTCACATCACAGAAGCCTTCAATGTACTCCTTCCACGGTTCCACTCTGCATTTAACAGTCGAATTCACGTTGCACTCTTATCGTTACCACCCTTGCTTTTAATTTCACCGGCCGGCCGGTGTGGCCGAGCGGTTCTAGGCGCTACAGTCTGGAACCGCGTGACCGCTACCGTCGCAGGTTAGAATACTGCCTCGGGCATGGATGTGTGTGATGTCCTTAGGTTAGTTAGGTTTAAGTAGTTCTAAGTTCTAGGGGACTGATGACCTTAGAAGTTAAGTCCTATAATGCTCAGAGCCATTAGAACCATTTTAATTTCACCGAAGGTTGTTTTGACTTTCCTATAAGCTGAGTCAGTCCTTCTTACAATAATTTCTTTTTGGATTTCTTCACTTTTTCATGCAGCCATTTTGTCTTAGCTTCCCTGCGCTTCCTATTTATTTTCTTCCTCAATGACGTTTATTTGTATTCCTGAACTTACCTGAACGTTTTTGTACTTCCTTCTTTGATCGATCAACTGAAGTATTTCTTCTGTTGCCCATGGTTTCTTCGCAGCTACCTTCTTCGTACCTTTGGTCTTCTTTATCCCATTTCTGTAATTTCCCTTTTTAGAGATGTCCATTCCTCTTCAACTGTACTGCCTACTAAACTATTCTTTACTGCTGTATCTATAGCCTTAGAGAACTTCAAGCGCTTCTCGTCATTCCTTAGTGCTTCCGTATCCCACTTCTTCGCGCGTTGATTCTTCCTGACTAATCCCTTAAATATCAGCCTACTCTTCATCACTATTACATTGTGATCTGAGTCTATATCGGCTCCTGGGTACGCCTTACAATCCAGTATGTAATTTCGGAATCTCTGTCTGGCCATGATATAATCTAACTGAAATTTTCCCGTATCACCCGGCCTTTTCAAGTATACTTCCTCCTCATGTGATTCTTGGACAGAGTATTCGCAATTACTAGCTGAAATTTATGACAGAACTCAACTAGTCTTTGTCCTCTTTCACTCCTTGTCCCAAGCCCGTATTCTCCCGTCTTTTACTCCTTCTCCTACAACTGTATTCCAGTCCCCCATGACTATTACATTTTCATCTCTCTTCATGTACGTATTACCCTTTCAGTATCCTCATATACTTCCTCTACCTCTGCATCTGCAGCTTGGGACGTAGGCATGTACAGCTGAACTGCCGTTCTCGACGTTGGTTTGTTGTCTATTCTGGTAAGAACAATACTATCACTGAACTGTTCACAGTAACACACTCTTTGCCCTACCTTCCCATTCATAACGAATGCTTCTCCCGTTATACCATTTCCTGCTGTTGTTGATATTACCCTTTAATCATATGACCAAAAATCCTTGTCTTCTTTCCATTTCACTTCGCTCATCACTACTATACCTAGATTCAGCCTTTGAATTTCCCTTTTCAGATTTTCCATCTTCCCTACCACGTTCAAGCTTCTGACATTCTACGACCCGACTCGTAGAACGTTATCCTTTCGTTGGTTATTCAATCTTTTTCTCATGGTCACCTTTCCATTGGCAGTCCCCTCCCGGAGATCCAAATGGGGGACTATTCCGGAATTTGTTGCCCATTGGGAGATAATCATGACAATTTTTCAATTTCAGGCCGCATGACCTGTGGATACACGTTATGTGTCTTTCATGCAATGGTTTCCACTCCAAGGGCAAGACAGTGCCCTAAACATCTTTCGCCAGCCGCGGTGGTCTCGCGGTTCTAGGCGCTCAGTCCGGAACCGCGCGACTGCTACGGTCGTAGGTTCGAATCCTGCCTCGGGCATGGATGTGTGTGATGTCCTTAGGTAGGTTTAAGTAGTTCTAAGTTCTCGGGGACTGATGACCACAGATGTTAAGTTCCATAGTGCTCAGAGCCATTTGAACCATTTGAACATCTTTCCGCTCCTCCGCTCTCTTTGTCAAGGCCTTTAGCAGAATGAATTCTTATACCGGAAGTCATCGGTCGCCAATGCTGATTGTCAATTAAAATGTAAGCGATGGCCGGTTTCAAACCCAAGACCAAGGACGTTTTGTAACTAATCAAAGACGCTACCCTTGTACCACGGTACATTCAGTCATGTGAACTAATAATATTTTTTATTTTTTATTTTAGCGTCGTTTAAGTTTCATATACAGGGTGATTTTTTCCACCGTGTACTAACTTTAGGCATTTAGAGATGAGAGGATAGGGAACAAAAGAGGTCTAATGAACAACAGTATAACTGTTTCCTCCTAGAGGGAGGTACTGTTCCTCATACGTTATGCCCTAACGCCGCCTCCTGCCACAAAATTGGTAAAGTTGTGTCAGATTCACCTCTGTTGCTGACTCATGTTGTAGTGGATGTGATACAGCGGTTTACACAGTGGTTCCATATTCGAGTCAAGAGCTTGCCGACGTGCTGTTTACTTATGGGAACGCAAATGGCAACGAGCCGGCTGGGGTGGCCGAGCGGTTCTAGGCGCTACAGTCTGGAACCGTGCGACCGTCACGGTCGCAGGTTCGAATCCTGCCTCGGCCATAGATGTGTGTGATGTCCTTAGGTTAGTTAGGTTTAAGTAGTTCTAAGTTCTAGGGGACTGATGACCTCAGAAGTTAAGTCCCATAGTGCTCAGAGCCATTTTAACCAAATGGCAACGGGCGGCGGGCAGCAAGGTCGTATCAGGAGACCTATCGCCGCAGCCAACAACCACAGCATTCATTGTTTGCAACAGTATTTCCCCGTTTGAGGCAGAGTCCTTCCAGGAAGCAGGAAATCAGGAAGGACATACCAGAAACTTTCGGACACCAAACTTGGAGGAAAATGTGATTAACACTGTGGTAGACGACCGCCATGTAAGTACCAGGCAGTTGGCCCGCCAGTACAGGGTAAGTCAGACGAACGTGTGACACTTTCTCCCTGACAATAGTTACAATCCTTATAAATTACAGCGTGTGCAGAGCTTCCTAGCGACAGACTTTCCACATTGGAGCAGTTCTGTCACTTGTTTCTTCACTAGTCAACCACGATTCCGAGGTTTGTGTCATCCATCCTATTCACAGATGAGGCCATCTTTATGCGAAGTGATATATTCAGCTTTCATAACAGCCATCTGTGGGACATCATGCAGAGCCCCCATGGTACGGTGACAGTGAATCATCAGCATCGGTTCAGCCGAAATGTATGCTCCGGCAGAATAGGCGACAGTTATTTGCGACCAGTCTTCCTTCCACGTCACCGAACAGGCCGGAATTATTGGCGTTTCTTGTGGGTGACTTTGCCTCCGCTGCTGGAAGCAGTGCCATTGATGATTCGAAGGGTTATGTGGCTCCTACATGATGGTGCTCCAGACCATTTCGCCCTAAATTCAATCGTGTCTTCCCTGGTCGATTGATCAGACGATAAGGTCCAGTTGCATGATCTTCTCGTTCACCGGATCTCAACGCATGCGATTTATGGTTATGGGACTATCTCAAATGTATAGTGTACGCAGAGCCCATTTCAGAGCGTACTCATGCTGCCATTGACACTGTTCGGATGCGGCCTGGCCGATGTGAACATGTGAGACAGAGAAAGCTACGGTACGTACACGCATGCGTTGAGGCACATGGAACCCATTTCTGCACATACTGTAACTGTGGCTGTATGGTACAGCTCATAGCAATGTATGATTCATTAAATGGACTCTATTATGGAAACCATGCGTTTCTGTACATAAGTTCATTAGACCGTTTTTGTTCCGTTATCTCTCATTGATGAATCCCTAGAGTTTTTACACGGCGGCAAAAGCCACCCTGTTTACATACAATATCTCTGTATGTATTTACTACACAACATTAGGTTTCATAACAAATTTTAATAATAGCCTTTTTCTTTGCATGTAATTATGTAAATGATTTTTTTATGTATTCCATTTTAACTTTGTTACTTTTCGCATTGGCCATAGTGTTGCCATTTGTCCTGTTACATAACAGGCAAGTGATGAGTACAGACCCCCTCACTCCTACGTTACTTGTGACACGTCCAAATAAATTCCAGAATCATATGATCCTCAACCGTCCATGAATTTCGTGTCTATGTAGTAGTTCTGTGGGCTCAGCCGAACCTCATTTTAATGTGAACGCATTTTAAATTACATAATTGCAATTACTTTATTTTTGTCTATTGCATATCACAAGGCTGTTTGAACACTGTCTTTTCCACTGTATTGTATCTCTTAAACGAGAGTGTCGTTGGTCTCAAATGTACCATATACATTTCTACTTCGTTAGTTTCATTGGAGCTTCTCTTCTCTTTTTTTAGTGCATGGTTGTTGAAGTATGTGTGTTGAGCCTCGCGGATACAAGTGTTCGTACATGTGTTGGGACATAACATTGTAGCACCCTTTGTCTCTTTAGTTCTCTTGCGCTATTAAAATTATATCCTGTGACTTTTGGTTGCTAAGACAGGTAAGACCCTCAACTTTAGAAAATTGTTTGAGTTTTACTAATATGTGTAATTATCCTCATATTCAGACACCCCTTAGGACAATGGTGTGTGAAACATTTTTTTTTCACTGGTGTTTAGTCTGATGTTTATCTTTTGTATTTTCACTTCATTGGTGTAATGACGTTTTGTGTTACTTACAAAGCCATACACTGCTTACAGATTACTAGTTTACGCAGTGGTGCATGAAACATTCAACTTGCGTAGTGGCATCATTTATGTAATAAAGATGCTTCTCCGTATCCATTATGTCTTCCCTTATCTACCAGCCCGCTTTGGTGAGTATTTCATCTAGTACTTCAGATGATTTTGTTGCTTTACGTACTTTGCTTCTTTTTGTGAATTTTGTATTGTGATGGATTTGTTACACACCCTGTATGCCAGTCCCAGTCCCCTTTATTCTTCTCCTCTTACACATTCGATTTTCGAGTATTACTATGCACAGTAATCGTTTAAGTTCAAATTACTGCACTTACTGCAAGGTAAGTGTATATTACAAATCGTACCAAAAATTGGCAAACAACATAAATGCACCAAAACTATTGATATGTCATCGTATCTTTCTTACTGTATGTGCCTGAATTAGATTGATAATTTGATAACGCTTTGTACTTCCCCCCTCCCCCCTCCCCTAAAACTTATTGTTGTACTTCAGTTCCTATCTTCTCAACCTGCACGTTATTAGTTAGTAATGACGGCAAAATACACCTTTAGGAAATATGTAGGTTTTCTTAACACAACGTCGCGTATATTCATTACTACAGGAATGACTTTGATTGTAAGTATCTAGATAGCTACATCGCAAACGTAATAAAAATTTGCAGTTAATGTGTAGCCAGTTTACGACGTGTAATCGAATACCCTGATTTTAATTTATCCACGATGCACAGCTTTATCTCGAAGTTGAAATTGTGCGTCTGAAGTATCCAGTCCGTTTAAATTTTAAACTGAGGCAGTGGAAACACCACATCCGCAGTCCAGAGCGAACTCCCTTCTTCCTTCTGTCCGCCTCGAGGCGCGCGGGGACCCAACTCCCCAAAGATATGTGGCGACCAGAGACTCCAATCCGATCTCGATACTGACATCGCGGCGAGTACTGAGAAAGGGGATGGTTTCAAAAAACAAGAAAAAATTTCGGTATCGAACCGTACCGGCTCAACGACCTTGCTGGTTAAGATAGGGTTTGACAAGCATGAAGACAACCCGTAGACACTCTAACCGTGTGCGGTTTGGCATTGTATTGCTGAAATGTAAACCCAGGATGGCCAGTCTACTCGTCACTGCGCGACAGCGACGGAAATGTTACCGACGATGGTGCCACTAAAGCGGAGTTACTAAATACAGTTCTCTGTAATTTCTTCACGAAAGAAGACGTAGTTAACATTCCAGAACTCGAAACCAGAAAAGCTGTTAGCATGAGTGACTTAAAGTAGATATCTTAGGTGTTGCGAAACAGCTTAAGTCACTTAAGAAAGATAAGTCTTCCAGTCCAGTTAGTATACCAATCAGGTTCCTTTCAAAGTATGCAGACACAATAGCGCCTTTCTTAGCAGTCATATACAACCGTTCACTTAACGAAAGGTCTGTTCCTAACGGCTGGAAAGAAGCACAGGTCACACCAATATTCAAGAAAGGATATAGAAGTAACCCATTGAATTACATTCCTATATCACTGACCTCAATTTGCAGTAGGATTTTGGAGCATATACTGTAGTCGAACATTATGAATCACCATGAAGAAAATGACTTATAGATACCTAATTAACACGCATTCAGAAAATATCGTTCTTGTGCAACACAGCTAGCTCTTTATTGCCACGAATTAATGAGTGCTGTCGACAAAGGATCTCAGATCGATTCCATATTCCTAGATTTCCAGAAGGCTTTTGATACCGTTCCTCACAAGCGACTATTAATCAAATTGCGTGCATATGGAGTATCATCTCAGTTGTGTAACAGGATTCGTGATTTCCTCTCAGAGGGGTCACAGTTCATAGTGATACACGACAAATCATCGAGTAGAACAGAAGTGATATCCGGCGTTCCGCAAGGTAGTGTCATAGGCCCTCTGTTGTGCCTGATTTATATAAATGATGTAGGTGATAATCTGAACAGCCCCCTTAGATTGTTTGCAGATGACGCTGTAATTTACCGTTTAGTAAAATAATCAGACGAACTATTCCAATTACAAAAAGGTCTAGAGAGAATTTCTGTATGGTGGAAAAGTGGCAATTGGTACTAAACAAAGAAATGTGCGAGGTCATCCACATGGGTACTAAAAGAAATCCGATAAATTTTGGTTGGGTATACAATAAATTGCACAAATCTAAGGTCTGTCAATTCGCCTAAACACCTAGGAATTACAATTACGAGCAACTGAAATAGGAAAGACCACATAGATAGTATTGTGGGAAAGGCGAAACAAAGATTGCGCTTTGTTGGCAGAACACTTAGAAAATGCGACAAACCCACTAAAGAGACAGCTAAATCACACTTTTCCGTCCTCTGCTGGAATATTGCTGCGCGCTGTGGGATCCTTACCACGTAGGATTGGCGGAAGACATCAACAAATGCAAAGAAGGTTAGCTCGTTTCGTGTTATCGCGGAATAGGGGTGAGAGTGTCACTGATATGATACGCGAGATGGGGTGGCAGTCACTGAAATAAAGACAGTTTTCTTTGCGGCGAGATCTATTTACGAAATTTCAATCACCAATTTTCTTTTCCGAATGCGAAAACATTTTGTTGACACCCACCTACGTAGGGAGAAATGATCATCACAATAAAGAAAAAGAAATCAGAGCTGGAACGAAAATATTTAGGTGTTCCTTTTTCCCACGCGCCATCGAGTGTGGAATGGTAGAGAAGCAGTATGAAAATGGTTTGATGACCCCTCTGCCAGGCACCGAATTGCAGAGTAACCATGTAGATGTACACTACTGGCCATTAAAATTCCTACGCCAAGAAGATAACGTGCTACAGACACGAAATTTAACCGACAGGAAGAAGATGTTGTGATATGCAAATAATTAGCTTTTCAGAGCATTCACACAAGGTTGGCGCCGGTGCCGGTATCTACTACGTGCTGAAATGAGGAAAGTCTCCAACCGATTTCTCATACACTAACTGCAGTTTACCGGTGTTGCCTGGTGAAACGTTGTTGTGATGCCTCGTGTAAGGAGGAGAAATGCGTACCATCACGTTTACGACTTTGATAAAGGTTGGATTGTAGCCTATCGCGATTGCGGTTTATCGTATCGCGACATTGTTGCTCGCGTTGGTCGAGATCCAATGATTGTTAGCAGAAAATGGAATCGGTGGGTTCAGGAGGGTAAGACGGAACGCCGTGCTGGATCCCAACGGCCTCGTATCACTAGCAGTCGAGATGACAGGCATATTATCAGCATGGCTGTAACGGATCGTGCAGCCACGTCTCGATCCCCGAGTCAACAGATGAGGACGTTTGCAAGACAACTGCAAGACCATCTGCACGAACAGTTCGACAACGTTTGCAGCAGCGTAATTTTTTCGGACGAATCCAGGTTGTGTTTACAGCATCATGATGGTCGAATCCGTGTTTGGCGACATCGCGGTGAACGCACATTGGAAGTGTATATTCGTCATCGCCATACTGGCGTATCACCCGGCGTGATGGTATGGGGTGCCATTGGTTACACGTCTCGGTCACCTCTTGTTCGCATTGATGGCACTTTGAACAGTGGACGTTACATTTCAAATGTGTTACGACCCGTGGCTCTGCCCTTCATTCCATCCCTACATTTCAGCAGGATAATGCACGACCGCATTTTGCAGATCCTGTACGGGCCTTTCTGGATACAGAAAATGTTCGACTGCTGCCCTGGCCAACACATTCTCCAGATCTCTCACCAATAGAAAACGTATAGTCGATGGTGGCCGAGCAACGCTCGTCACAATACGCCAGTCACTACTGGTCATGAACTGTGATATCGTGTTGAAGCTGCATGGCAGATGTACGTGTACACGCCATCCAAGCTCTATTTGACTCAATGCCCAGCCGTATCAAGGCCGTTATAACGGCCAGAGCTGGTTGTTCTGGGTACTGATTGCTCAGGATCTATGCACCCAAATTGCGTGAAAATGTAATCACATGTCAGTTCTAGTATAATATATTTGTCCAATGAATACCCGTGTATCATCTGCATTTCTTCTTGGTGTAGCCATTTTAATGGCTAGTAGTGTAGATGTAGACGAAGAACAATAAAACAGGACGTGGGACACCGTTGACGTACCACTGTTTTGTTAGGGCACCGCGGATGGTTACCAAAGGGCTTTTGCTTGGAAATTAAATTGCATTCCAGACCATCACTCCTTGATGTCTGGCCGTATGATGGGCGACAGCTAGGTTGGTATCCCATCTCCGCCCGAGGCGTCTCCAAAAACGTCTTCGGCCTAGAATTTTATTGACTAGTGCAGAATTTTCAGTGATGTGTCACGCTTTGGACTGAGCCCTGTTGACCAGCGAGGTCAGAATTTGTCAAAATCTGGCACAATGTCCCTTAGGAAGGCCAAGTCTACTGTATAAAGCCCAAGTGGACCAAGGTGGTACTGACTTCCTCAATTTGTGAAGGTCCTTCTGCTGAATAAACCATACAATTTTTCTGAAACTGTAGTCATATGTTCATGTGATTTTTTACATGGCACCTGAAGAATTCCTTACCATACGGATAATGTCTTCGTAGTGTGTCGCTTTTTTCTCCCTTTAGAGTGTATATTTGATTGTATCCCACTGACAGATCTGATACGATACTTCGATACTTTTTAAGACGTATGCTTTGCCGGCGATGGGCGAGGCATGACAGAATCTGTGACCAGAGAGTAGTTTTGTCTTTAGTTGTTGCTTGTCGCTAGACTGCGCTTGACTGCACGAGTCGACAGTAGTAGTCTGGTGTAGTCAGCGTGAGTCGGCGGGAGTCGGCGCGTGTCGGCTGACTGCTCTGCTCGCGACTCTGGTCAGGACTCTGGAGGATGAGTATTGTTGTAGAAGGTAAAGAAGCAGCCTTGCGCATATTTAATAATGTATGTTAACAGTAATTTAATTTCTTCAAAAAATGCCCCAATAATAATTTTTATAATATATAGTAACTCTTTTAAAGAAAAGCATTCATTTCAATTTAAAGAATTTTTCCAATGCAGTATCATTGCTTCCAAGAATATATATATATATATATATATATATATATATATATATATATATATATATATATATATATATATATATATACGCCAGCATTGCACGAAGCTGTGTCGAAAAATGACTAATTAAGAGCAGATATAATTGCAGTTTTACTGAGGTAAGAATTTTTGCTTTTTTTATTCAGAATACAGGGCCGAAGGTCAGCGCCGCTGTCCTCATAAAATTCATCAGGTTAAAAAACTTTTTTATTATTTTGGTGTTTAGGAATTTTTCTGTTTCGAACCTGACATTAAATGAGAAAAGTATTTTGTGGTAACATTAAATGTGAATGCATTTCTGCACACAGACAATAAATGGGAGCCAATTTTGTTCAGAGGTCACAATATTAGAAAAATTCATTTAATTATTATTTTTTGTGGGGCGGTTACACTTGGCTCATTTCCATTTTTCATTTTTATTTAACATTTTTTGTGGCGAGGTTACACTTAGCACATTTCCATTTAACAATATTTTGTGGGAGGTTACGCTTGGCTCAAATCCATTTAATTGTTTAAAATTTCTGTGGGGAGGTTACACTTGGAGACATCCGGCCAGGATCGTACTTCTTTGTGAATCTTCTGATAAGTAGTCATATATCTGCTCTTATTTACTTAAACGTAGTTTGCATCTGGCGCAACGCATTTACTAATTTGTCGCTCCTTCTTTCACAGATCATCGGCAGTTTGTTGCTCTTTGTTGTATTTGTGTTTGTTGCATTTTGCATTGTATTTGTTTCATTTGTGAATAATTTTGATTAGTGAAAAATGCCGCGAAAAACTGTTAACAGTACATCGCGATGTGCAATGAGTGAAATAGCCGACTCGAATAACTTGACCGATAGTACTTGCGACACTCAGCGTAATAATGACAGTCGTCCATTTACAGACAATCAGTACATACCGACCACTTGTAATGATTTTTATCCTAATGATGAACAAACGAATTCAATTGTGTCCTTTGTTAATTTAACGACAATTGATGACGTGGGACGTTCCATTACAATGAACGCTGCCCAGCTTGACACACCCGATTTGCAAAGTTTACGTAATGAACAGATTATTATTTGTAACGAAAATGAGCAATGTACTCAAAGTACGACAGATTTACTTGATTCCGATTTAGTGACCAACAGTGCACATCCTATTGGCAAACATTTTCAAGAATCACAAAATGACCAAATGGTTACACGAAACGTGACAATTGCAGGTACGCCATCAAACAGCACAGAGAATAGAGTAGGTAATGTTACTTTGGATCAAGTTATGGCATTTTTACTACAATTCAAGAAAGAACAAAACGACCATTTCAAACAATTTATTAAAAAACAAGACGACCTTCTCAAACAACTTAATGAATCGAACAAACAATTTAATGAATGTTTCAAACAGTCGAATGAAAAACACGACAACCTTAATGAACAGAACAAACAACTTAGTGAACAGATTACAGCCGTTACCGTGCAACGTCATGATACTGAAGAACAATTACGTGAGGATACAAAGACTTGTGCTACGAACAGTAGTGAAGAAATTAGATCTGTTGCACAAGAATTAAATAATACACAAGCAGCCACAAGAGAATCAGTTAGAGATGAAATTAGTGCAGTCGCTGAACAATGTTCTAAAAACGCAACACAGTTACGCGACGAGTTTAATTTAAAGTCACCAGAACTTTCACACATTCTGGATACGGAAGTCGATAAGAAATTTGAACAACAGAATAGCCAAATTGACGAACGTTTTAAAGTGACAGAAATGAAAAATGTTTCAGTCACTAACACGTCACAGGATACGCCACGTTCCGAACATTTGTCACACTCACACAGCCAGTATAGCTTAGGTAATTTACAGAGACCACGCGACTTAGAATCCGAAGAGACACAGATAAATAGATTCTCACGCAATTCTGAACCTGTTAAAATATACAGAGACGATGATTTTGATTACAAGCATTTTCTATCAGTAAAAAAATCTAAGGTATTTGAAAATGACAGAGCACAGGTACACGCTTTGAAATGTATACGACAATTTACTTTCACTGGCTTGGCCTGTAATGCAGAAACTAGCATTGGACTGGATACAGCAATTTGCTTCAGAATTTTCACCGGCATTGCCTGTAACGCAAAAGGTAAAGTTTATTTCCAGCGCGTAATAGACCTCAGGGGATTCATTACGCTTTAATGAATATGTGCCGTAGCGTGCACAGGGCCCCGAGCCGTAGTAGTGCTGTTTCATCTTTAGTTTTCTGCACTGCTGCCTTCTCTTCTACTATCCTTTATATCTATCAAAACGGCTCTTCAACTATCGCTCTATCTAGGATTAAGAATGTGTAAAGAAAACCCGATAAGACAAGTTTTAACGAAAGTGACAATTTATCATTAGACGCTCCAGAAATGACAACCATGAGAACTTTAATACCAGACAAAATTTTAATCATCAGTATGTGTAAAATTATCAGCAACAGGAACCACATTTTTAGTAATAATAGAGGTTTTTCTCCGCAACAGCAACAAAACCAGCCGCTTAGCATACCTATCCAACAATGTAATGCACAAAGTCAACCAAGCTTTAATGTTTCGCCGCGTACACGTATAGCATTAGCTCCAACAAATAGTAACGCACAACAACAAGAAAATCAGCACGTACAGAAAATACACTATTTCAATTCCTATCGCAATGCACCGTATAGAGATGACTATCATGACAGACGTAAAAATAATGAGCACAAATTTCAGCGTACATTTAATAACAGTCTATCTTATCGGCAGCAAGAACATCAGCAACAACATATTATCATGAATGAACCAGACAGTAGGTATCATCCAGAACGTAAGACGTCAGGAAGAAATAACAGAACAGTACAAATAGTGGAAATGCCACAGAATCCTCCTGAAAATAATGACACGTCAGATGGAATTTGACTAGATACAGTACAGGTTGCATATTCCAGTAACGCAAGCAATACTTTTGACACGCAGAATCTTGTTCACGAGAATGTTATTTGAAACATTCTTTGTAGAATGCACCACTTTTGTCGCACCCCGATCTTACCAGAAATTTATCCATTGCCACCGACAGTTCTAACACCGCTTTAGACGTACATATTTTTCAGGAAATTGAAGAAGATGGTTGTACAGTAATTAAAAACATCGCTTTTGCAAGTCGCATTCTGTTACCTGCTGAACGTAATTATTATGTTACAGAACTTGAAACATTATGTGTTGTATGGGCTTTTACCAGATTTAGGCATTTTCTTTATGGAAGACACACTACCGTTTACACAGATCATAGAGCGATACAGTTTTAACTTTCGGCTAAATTTACACACGACAGATTAAGTAGATGGAAACTTTATTTGCAGGAATTTCATTTTACAATTGTTCACATTCCCGGTACACAAAATATTGTATCAGACGCACTATCCCGTTCTTTTAACAACAATCAGCAAGACATTGCAACCAACTTCTACAAAGCAAATTTCAGCGTCATGTACATTCAACAAGTTGCATTTGAAAATTTCATTTCGTCGTCATTACAAGACATAGCACAAGAGCAGGGTAAAGACAACGTGTGGAAAGAAATTAAACACCTTTGGCAAGATAGGAATAATGTTACCATTAGAAACCATTACACTGTACGCAATGACATTCTGTTTCGCCGCTCTCATCCTGACAGCAACAATTGGTTATTATGCATTCCTGACGAACTTGTTAACAAATTAATCTGGTATACTCATTTAAGTTACGCACATTACGGAGCACGAAAATGTTTTCTTATATTGAGACACAACTGTTATTTTACCAACATGGAGAAACGTATACGACGAGTTTTAGCGTCATGTAAAATCTGCCAGAAAGCTAAATCAGACACGACTTCATATATTCCTCCATTACATCCCATTGTACCTGTTAAACTGAGACATATGGCCGCTGTAGACATTTTTGGTCCGATTCCCAGAACTAATAGAGGTTTTTGCTACATCTTTGTCGCTGTTGAACTCACTTCAAAACTTGTTATCTTCACTCCGTTACGCAAAGCTACTGGTAAAACTGTTTCGAAAGCATTTGTAAAACATTTTCTATTTCATGTAGGGCATGTGTTGAAAGTAATTTCCGACAATGGATCACAGTTTCAATCTGCTATATGGACACGTATGTTACGAGCTAGAAACATTTCTCCGATCTATATATCCAGGTACCTTGCTTCTTCGAACCCTTGTGAACGATTAATGAAAGAAATTGGTAAACTATGTAGAATATACTGCCATAAAAAACATATTGATTGGGACACACACATACTCTCATTCCAATTCCATACCAAATGAATCTACTATGCTATCTCCGTCTGTTATACTGAAAAATGTTGAACCACCTAACAAAATTAAAGAATTAGTAACCTTTCCTACATCTCGTCGACTACGACACCATGAAATAATTGACATTGCGCTGAACAACATCAAACGTGACGCAGAGCGCCGGAGAAGACAGCAAAAACAGGTTTGTACACGCCGTGACTTTCACATTGGACAGAAGATATTAGTACGTACACACTATTTATCCAATAGAGGAAAAGGTAGGTGTAGTAAATTTGAGCTTCTATATGCAGGTCCATATCGGATTCGCAGCATTTCTCACCTCAATGTAGTACACGTCGAAACTTTGAGAACCAGAAAAACCCAAGGGAACCACCACATGTCGAACATCAAACCTTTTATTGAATGAACATACTTTATGATTTATCACACTGTAATGCCATTTCCTAATTTTTTATGACCACTTATGCAATTATATCCACATGAACACTTACTGATGATTGTCGTATTTTTTTGGGCAAGTGGCCGGCAAGGTAAGGTTAGCAGGTCGCTTTTCTTGTCGTTACACATCAGACCGTGCATATTTTCCATTTTTTATGTATGTATGATTGTTTTCCTGTTTTGTTTGTATGCACTATGAAATAGTTATGATATAACAAACACCAGTTGACTTTAAAATTTTTGCCATATGATATCTCAACGTCGTGATTACTTTACTTTTTTTTTTTTTGCTGCTACATTGTGATACACAGTGTACATTTTTGCTTCTGAACACTGTCGATGTTTTTGACATATTACGTTTTCTGTCATGCTTTGCTGTATGCTCAATTATGTTACTATAAACCAGTTTTTATTTAATGGGTATATGAATTAAATGCAAGACATTAATCTTTGTTCATCATTTTCAGAAAGAAATAACGTGTAAACGAGATAAATTAAACAGAAATGGGAATTTCACCTTCGGAATGAACGAAAGAAGATGCAATACTTCGTGACGAAGAGTAAATGGATCAGAATTAACAAGCATTAACAAGAATATACTATACACATCGTATGATAGCAGTCTTAACTATTTTTTTCTTTCAGAATACGAGGCGATTGATGCAGGCTGTCAGACAGAACTACACATCTTAGTTTTAGTGATGAAATATGCTAGATATAAGGAATAGTTGTATAATGAATAATGAAGTGACTCTTTTGCAGATGATAATGAATGGTGATGAATAATGATGAAGAATATGCTACTATGGATAATGAAGTTTTTCTTTACAGGTGATGATAATAATGGAGCTACGATAATATGGATAATGAAGTTTTTTCTTTGCAGATGAAAATAATGATGAAGTTTGTATATTTACTGTTAGTTAAGAGATGCTATGTAGTTATTTAACTATTTGTTGCAGTTCGTTTTTACAGTATGTCTTATATCGCATGGTATGATGACTGAAGGTTTTGGAAAGGACAGCTAGAGAACATATATATATTTTATACACATTTCACTACCTGTTAATTCGAAGTTCACTTCTTTTCAGCATAATATGCGTTTCTTCTTTCAGTTTAATAATCCATTTTCTATATTTTGCAGGAGAAATTATTCATGAAATTAATGTGCTATAAGCAGTTGTTCATTAAACCTATGTCATTTATGAATGTGATCACATATACTCTACTTGTTTCTTAACCTTGCTACAGCTGACTCATGACGAATGACGTTACACATCTTCATTTGCAGCAATAACTCAAAAGCAAATATTGTTATGCCCCAGTAATTAATTATCGATCCCAACGCAATGCATTGCTAGCACGAAAAAAATGCTTTGTAACTGGCCAATGAATGCCACTGATTACTGTAATAAGATGACCTATGATGCCAATGATTACTATAATTAGATTAATTATGTATAAATGCTATGCCAATAACTAACTCATTTTGAATGATCACTTCTGAATAATGCATTAAAAAAATGCTTTGTAGCTGGCCAATTAATGCCACTGATTACTGTAATAAGATGACCTATGATGCCAATGATTACTATAATTAGATTAATTATGTATAAATGCTATGCCAATAATTAACTCATTTTGAACGATCACTTCTGAATAATGCATAAAAAAATGCTTTGTAACTGTCCAAGAATGCCACTGATTACTGTAATAAGATGACCTATGATGCCAATGATTACTATTACTAGATTAATTATGTATAAATGCATTGCCAATAATTAACTCATTTTGAATGATGACTTCTGAATAATGGATAAAACAATGCTTTGTATCTGGCCAATGAGTCCAATAATTACTATATTCAGATAACTGATGAACATTATTCTGTAATACTACATACATGGCACAGAAATGTTCAATAACTGGACAATGAGTGCCACCAACTATTAGTGTAATTCTCAATGAAGACTACTATGTGACTTAATGTCCTTCAACTTCTGACCTAATTACCAGAAATTACTGCAATATCCGTTTGTCCTGTCTATCCTCATGATCCTGGAGCACTATATTTGGTTTTTGCACTAATTCTACGTTGGTGTACTTTACAAGAACATGGTGTTGACACGACATTGTGTCCACCACCTTGAGCGATGGAAATGTTATTATGGTCCCACTAATTGGTGTACCTAGTGTACTACCAAAATGATAACATGGAATATTACTACGACAGTTCAGTGTTTTGCCTACACTGGTTAATACTTCAAGGAAAAGAACTTCAGATTGTCTCACTTGGTGTTGTGCTTCTATAGAAAGATATGGACTTTCAGTGCAGCCGCATGCAACCTAAAGTGCTACAACCATGACGCAATCCTTCCCATTCCTTTCCCAATTCTTGTAAAATGATAAAGATATATACAGTGCGTGTGCACTTTATTTCATTTGTTAACAAGATCAGTTGTCCTAAAAATGCTAAAGACTTCTACAGTGTGTGTGCACTTTATTTTACTCCATGATATGTAAAAATGCAAAAGACTTATACAGTGCGTGTGCACTTTATTTCACTCCATGATATGTTGTGTAAAATGCTAAAGACTTCTACAGTGCGTGTGCACTTTATTTCACTCCTTGATATGTTTATTTGTTGTCAAAATGCTGGAGAGTTTTACAGTGCGTGTGCACTTTATGCCATTTGTACTCATTACATATACATTTTGTGATTCCCAGATATGTTCTGTACTACAGTGTGTGTGCACTTTCGTGATTTTGTTAACATGATTTGTATTCATTGCATATACATTTTTGTGATTTGCTGATATGTTCTGAACCACAGTGGGTGTGCACTTTTGTCATTTGTCAATATGATTTGTACTCATTATGTTTATTTGTTGTAAAAATGCTATAGAGCTTTACAGTGCTTGTGCACTTTTGCCATTTGTTAATATGTTTTGTACTCATTGTGTATACATTTTGTCATTGCCTGATATGTTCTGTACTCAGTGCATGTGCACTAGATTTTATTTCATGTTCTGCACCTATATATATGTGTATATTCTGTGATTGTACAGTTAGTTAATTAAGAAAAATTTGTTGCTCATGGCAAGTCCAATTGACTCACCATCGCTGCCAAATTTTTGCCCCCCCCCCCCCCCCCCCAGTGGAGGGCGAGGCATGACAGAATCTCTGACCAGAGAGTAGTTTTGTCGTTAGTTGTTGCTTGTCGCTAGTCTGCGCTTGACTGCGCGATTCGACAGTAGTAGTCTGGTGTAGTCAACGTGAGTCGGATGGAGTCGGCATGCGTCGGCTGTGTGCTCTGCTCGCGACTCTGGTCAGGATTCTGGAGGATGAGTATTGTTGTAGAAGGTAAAGAAGCAGCCTTGCGCATATTTAATAATGTATGTTAATTGTAATTTAATTTGTTCAAAAAATGCCCCAATAATAATTTTTATAATATAAAGTAACTCTTTTAAAGAAAAGCATTCATTTCAATTTAAAGAATTTTTCCAATGCATTATCATTGCTTCCAAGATTCAAAAAAATATATATACGCCAGCATTGCACGAAGCTGTGTCGAAAAATGACTAATTAAGAGCAGATATAATTGCAGTTTTATTGAGGTAAGAATTTTTGCTTTTTTTATTCAGAATACAGGGCCGAAGGTCAGCGCCGCTGTCCTCATAAAATTCATCAGGTTAAAAAACTTTTTTATTATTTTGGTGTTTAGGAATTTTTCTGTTTCGAACTTGACATTAAATGAGAAAAGTATTTTGTGGTAACATGAAATGTGAATGCATTTCTGCACACAGACAATAAATGGGAGCCAATTTTGTTCAGAGGTCACAATATTAGAAAAGTTCATTTAATTATTATTTTTGTGGGGAGGTTACTCTTGGCTCCTTTTCATTTTTATTTAACATTATTTGTGGCGAGGTTACACTTAGCACATTTCCATTTAACAATATTTTGTAGGAGGTTACGCTTGGCTCAAATCTATTTAATTATTTAAAATTTCTGTGGGGAGGTTACAACTTACTATCTCACCTCAATCCACAGATCTATGGAAATAATTTTAACTGTAATACAGACTACGATACATACTATTAGTACAGATTTTTTTTCCAAAGTGTGTGTCTGAGGTCTAATGCAGAGTCAGTTCTCACTGTGGCAACACTGCCTACGAGTAACTCCATCTGCTGGTAATTTTTTCCACTGTTCATTTCCCGTGCAGGATACTGTTATCTAATTCATTTCTTAATCTAATGCCGACTTTTTACAATAAAATGTCATAGGAAAAGGATATTTAGAATTCACTGCCCGCTGTGTTTCTTCACAGTCACTATAAATCTACAACAAACTTTCATTTTCACATGTATCAGCTCCTAGACAGTATCGCAAAGTAAGGAAATATCCAGTAACTCCTGAAAAGTGTATCAGGCAGATATTTACTCATCATGTGCTGTGCTAGTTTTATTGCCTATGGACGACTATTGAAATAATACAGAAAAATCACAATTAAGTTCATTGGCTCCATTAGTACCAGCATACGAGGAATTCTGTTACCGGCAAATAACAAGTTTATGTCTTTGACCTAATATTCTTAAAAAAATGCACCTCTGAAACAGTTGAGAAATAATGTTGGCTCTGCCCACCTCCGTTCACTTTCCTGTATTACAACACTTTTCCATTACAAACTTTTCTTTCAAAGCAAAAAGCATTGGAATAATTTTATTATTTGCAGACAAACACAATAACACCCAATTTTTTGTCATTTAAAAGAATTAGTCTTACGATGGATTTTGATGCGAGCTACTGCAACAACTCTAGCTTTAGAAAGGTCGTAACAAATAATGTTTGAGCAGAATTATACTTTGTCCTGGCGTTCCCAATACCTTTAATTGTGTCATAGGCGCCACGAGCTTTAGGACAACCCTTAAATTACCCACGAAGTGACCTGATCACGCTGAGAATTTTCAATTGTTTGAGGTTTCTTTACGCAAAGTCAATGTTTTCTTTGATCTAACACTCCACGATTTCCAGTATATCTCCTGAAGACAGATAAAATCCCTAAGTGGCCGTTGTTTGAATTAAATTTCGTAATTCTTGTTCATCTTTTGGAGGGGTAAGGTGGCAGCACCTTCTCGTGATATGTGACCCTTCCCTTGTGCACTATTAACGTAATGTTTTCGTTTGGAGCGAGGGATGTTGAACAGAACTACCCGGTACCGGTTGTTTTATTTCCATTTTTCACAATTTCTACCGCTTGCTTCAGGTCTTCAGTACTGCATATAAATGCGGCACCATTTTCTGTTGTTCTGTGCCCGCACCATGACCCATACTGATTAAAAGCTGCATTAATTTTATCACAAGGATCACGTTTAACTTTATTTTTAATCCACATTTGGCCGGCCGCGGTGGTCTCGCGGTTCTAGGCGCTCAGTCCGGAACCGCGCGACTGCTACGGTCGCAGGTTCGAATCCTGCCTCGGGCATGGATGTGTGTGATGTCCTTAGGTTAGTTATGTTTAAGTAGTTCTAAGTTCTAGGGGACTGATGACCACGGATGTTAAGTCCCATAGTGCTCAGAGCCATTTGAACCATTTTTTGAATCCACATTTAACGATGTGTAATAACACTATAAAAATTATTTTAAAGAACAGAGTAAATGGACGCATTAAGGGTCGTTTGGTCACACATGGCCCACTTACCCGAAGTATACGACCTAGTTGTCCCGTTTCATAAACCAGCAGGGAGTAACTGGGCCATCTATGCTGAAAGTAAAACATTAACTGAACAATCAGACACAAGCACTTACGTGAAACCGTATATCAAAAGAATCATACGATTTTTAAAAAATCATAACTATTTTGTTATTTGAGGTATGTACGTGAACGATGTACTGTTGAAAAGAGCAAATTCTCGAGTTTTATACAGTTCCCGCTAGCTAGCACCCACTTCAGTTGTAGCAAAAATGGTGTCGGGACAATAGAAAGAATTTTGTGTTCTACGTTTCACGCAGTGCAGTTCAGTAATAGCTGTTCAGTGTGACTTTCATACTATGTATGGCGTGGGTCCTCCTAGAGCGTAGAGCATTAGACGTTGGCATGGAAAATAACGACAAACAGGTTCTCTGTGTAAAGGCAAATCGACGGGCCGTACGCGAGTGTCTGACACAGACGTCGAATACATCCGGCAGTGTTTCACAAGGAGTCCGCAGAAATCCGTTCGCCGTGCAGCTCGATTGCTCATCATGTTCCCGATGTCCGTCTGGTGTGTGTTGCGTCACACATTTGAAGAATTCAGCTACTTCGTGAAGGTCACAAACAACAACGTGCGGACTTCTGTAATTTCGTTCTAGGCAAGATGGAGGATGACAGTTTTCTTCCACGCTCAGTGTTCCGTGATGAGGCAGCATTCCATTTAAATGGAAATGTGAACCATCATAATATGAGAATATGTGGTACGGAACAACCAAATGAAGTAGTACAACACGAGAGCGACTCTCCAATAATGTAATGTGTTTTGTGCAGTTTCGCGGAAAAAGGTGTATGGCTCTTGTCTTTTTTTTTTTTTTTTTTTTTTGGAGAACACTGTTGCAAGAAGCACATATCTCGATATGCTTGAGAACTTTCTTTTCCGACACTTAGAGACTAATTCGAATGACTTCATTTACCAACAGGATGGGGCACCGCCACACTGGGATCTGGAAGTGCGGGAATTTTAAAATGAAATAATTCAGCCTTGTTAATGGCCTCCAAGGCCTCCAGACCTAACTGTAAGCGATTATTTTTTTTTGTGGTGGTTTATAAAAGACTCTTTTTATGTACCTCCGTTACCAACAACGATGAATGAACAGAGACATCGCATAACAGCAGCGGTGGAAGCTGTAACTCAAGACATGCTCGCTGCAGTGTGGGAATAATTTAAATATCGCATTGACATATGCCGGGCATCTCAAGAAGTGCATATCGAACACCTACGAAAAGGTTTGAAAAAAAAAAAAACTTTTTGAGTTTCCCATTCATCAAAAAACAAAATTCATTATATATTTTTTTAGTTTCAAAAATATAGACGTGGGAAAATCGAATGATTCTTTTTGATACCTCCTGTATATATCAACATAGTCAGTAAATAGCGTAGGCCTACGTTGTTGTAGGTATCAATCAAATCCCCCAATGGCCCATGCTGTTATGAAGATAAAGAGTTGAAAACTTCACAGTCTAGCTATGCCGGAAAAATACTTGTGAAGTATATTAGAAGTGCCCTTTTATGTAGATAAAGCACTTCATTCAGTTTTGGTAACACCATACGAACAAATTATCACGAACTTGAAGCATGCTGCAGGTGAAAAATATATCCGTAACTTGTTTTCTAATCAAAATGAATGGTTGTAACTCATCATAAGTTGCATTAAGAAGTATCTTTTTTATTTCTTGACGATGACTAGTTCCATACACCCATGTCCGTTTTCAAACGGCATCGTGTGACAATTCAGAGGAAAGCCAATGGACAAAAGCTGCCTCTACAGTGAGTGACAACCACAGAGGCACTATGGCCGACTGTTGTTGAGTCAGCTGGGACCGAATCCGGCGAGTACAGCGGATGATCCTGAATTGTGGTCCATTCGCTGGCCAAAAACTCGTGCACATTCGTTGCTTCGTGGGCTGTGGCGTCTTCATGGAGGAACAATTGGGAACCTGTCTCACGGTACTCGCGTGGAATTCGATGGATTCTCGCCCACAAACGCTGGAGGACTCAAAAAACTTGATGTTGCCTCACTGCTCCACTTCCATTTTTCGAGGACTGTCAGCTAGGATGCATGCTGCTGCAATTCGCTTTGACTTTTTACTCAGTTGTTTTCGAAACTTCAAAGACCGTAACGCGCAACTGGCCACGAGATAGCAAAACCAGTCCTAACGGAACTGGGACACGCTGTGTGCATATGGCCGGCCGTTGTGGCCGAGCGGTTGTAGGCACTGTAGTCTGGAACCGCGTGACTGCTACGGTCACAGGTTTCCTGCCTCGGGCATGGATGTGTGTGATCTACATCTACATCTACATCTATACTCCGCGAGCCACCTTACGGTGTGTGGCGGAGGGTACTTATTGTACCACTATCTGATCCCCCCTTCCCTGTTCCATTCACGAATTGTGCGTGGGAAGAACGACTGCTTGTAAGTCTCCGTATTTGCTCTAATTTCTCGGATCTTTTCGTTGTGATCATTACGCGAGATATATGTGGGCGGTAGTAATATGTTGCCCATCTCTTCCCGGAATGTGCTCTCTCGTAATTTCGATAATAAACCTTTCCGTATTGCGTAACGCCTTTCTTGAAGTGTCTGCCACTGGAGCTTGTTCAGCATCTCCGTAACGCTCTCGCGCTGACTAAATGTCCCCATGACGAATCGCGCTGCTTTTCGCTGGATCATGTCTATCTCTTCTATTAATCCAACCTGGTAAGGGTCCCATACTGATGAGCCTTAGGTTAGTTAGGTTTAAGTAGTTCTCAGTTCTAGGGGACTGATGACCTCAGATGTTAAGTCCGATAGTGTTCAGAGCCATTTGAACCATTTTGTGTGTATATGGCCGGCCGCTGGTGTCCGAGCGGTTCTACGCGCTTCAGTCTGGAGCCGCGCGACCGCTACGGTCACAGGTTCGAATTCTGCCTCGGGCATGGATGTGTGTGATGTCCTTAGGTTAGTTAGGTTTAAGTAGTTCTCAGTTCTAGGGGACTGATGACCTCAGATGCTAAGTCCGATAGTGTTCAGAGCCATTTGAACCATTTTGTGTATATATGACTATAGATATCTGGCGGAACGAAAAATTGTTATATACACATATTGGATTTTGTTCTCTTGATGTCGTTCGACAGTTCTCAATTTTAGCAGGATGAGGATGTTATTAAACTCCCTAGAGCACCCATGAGAAGTAACTTTGCTGGCTTAAAAGGCTTGCACATAAAGCACCTTTTACTTGGACACGCTCGGCCCTGCGCTTTTGCCCTTTTTCAGCACTACCCCTTTGCTTTCGCACAGTAGTAGAGGGAATGGGGGAGGGGGAAGTTTGTCTGCTGTTGAAAGCAGAGCCCAGCAGCCCCGCCCGCAATATCCCAGAGTTGGGACCCCTTCGATCTGTGCCGGCGACGCCGCTGTCCAACTCGCAGCACACTTCTGCGAGGACCGCCGTCCGGCCGCTGTCGAATGACAAAGGAAGGTTGAGAGCCGAAGGGAAGGACCGTGACGTTATTTCACAGCGCCGGACATCCTCCGCAGAAAACGAAAAGAAGTTGTAAAAAAATGTTCTCTCGTGTCTCCCGCAGCCGAAGCAGCGAAATACGGGCAGGCACGGTGTTACGATGGGCTGTTCATGTGATCGGGGTGGCAGTCCAATGAACAGCAGTAGCGTGGAGCGTCCTCCGACAGTATCACCAACGTCGTTCTTTTAGAGGCATACTTCGTTCCGACAAGCCTCTGGAAACTGTAAAAAGTTTAACTGCTCTGCTGCTGTGTTGGAACAGGCGTCAGAAGGCCCATGGGCCGACCGACCGCCGTGTCACCCTCAACAGACAAGCATCACTGGATGTGGATATGGAATGGCATGTGGTCAGCACACCTCTCTCCCGGCCGATGTCAGTTGTCGTGACTGGAGTTGTGACTTTTCGGTCAAGTAGCTCCTCAGTTTGCCTCATAAGGGCTGACTACTTCCCGCTTGCCAAAAGCGCTCGGCAGACTCGAACAGTCACCCATCCAAGAGCTAACCAAGCCCGAAAACGCATAACTTGGGTTATCTGATGGGAACCTTCGCCAAGACCGTCAGCAATCGACTTATAACTAGAATTTGTTAAATATCTAGGCATCGATATCGACAACTACCCAGTTTTCTATTAGGAACTAATACAAAAAATGAACTGTTTTTGTAGTGTGATATCCCGGACAGTTTGTGTACACTGGGAACAGCTGCTTCGCCTGTCTACAACGCGTTTTTTACACGTGTCCGTGGCAACAGCTTTTCATAGCTCTGTAGAGGTCTTTTGTTTCCGCTCACAGCCGTTGGTGCTTCACAATTAAGGGGCTCCGGAAAGGCTCAAAATCATGAAAAGTTCAATTTTTCCTTTTTTGCGTTTTCTGAATCTGCAGACTATTACCATTTAATAGATATATAATTTATTCAATTCCGAAGAGTACAACTATTTTTAAATTTTTTTTGAAATGTGTTCTACATGGGCGTGACCCACTGTGGCGCTGTTAAACTGCTGTCAAATGGCGTTATTATTAACGTCCGTGTTCATCAGGTACATTTTAGTGATGTGAGATAAAGCATGTGTTGTGGCTAACCTGTGATGGTTCAATATATATCGCTGGTGTGATTGTCGATTGTTTCATGTTTATTTACTGTGTCGTTATCTCGAAAATATTCGTAATTAATTCTGTTTCTTGAGTCTCTGTTTTGTTGAAGTATAATAATGAGTAAAAGTAAAGTTACTAGAAATCCTCTGAAGGCTTTTAAGAAAAGGAGAAATGTTGGAAAGCCAAAGGTATGTGTTATTACTGTAAACAATAAAGACGATGAAAATCCCCAACATAGCTTGTGTCCCAAAGAAGAAGACAGTTGGTGTAAATATAACAAAGGATTGCTAACTGGTGAAGTGTACACTCATAACCATAGTCTGCCTCATGCAATAATGGAGGTGATAAAATCTATTTTCAGAGACTTAGCAGCACCTGAACTGTTGAAAAAGTGTATTCACGGAAAAACTCAAAACCCCAATGAAAGTTAAATAGTGTTATATGGTCGAGAATGCCCAAGACTGTATTTGTTGGAATAGAAACACTTCACTTTGGTGTGTATGATGCTGTTGCGACTTTCAATGGTGGCAACATTGTAAGGTGCAAGGTATTTAGAAATATGGGAATGAAGATAGGTTCTAACATGGTACGAGCGATGCTTGCTTTAGACAAGGAACGCCTTCGGGCTGCAGACAGGGCTGTAAAGAGTCTAGAAATACAAGCAAGAGTAAACAGGAAGAGGAACAAGAGGAAGCTGGAGGAGGAGTTTGCAGAGGATGAAGATAATCCATCCTATGGACCTGGAATGCACTAAAAAGTTAATCCAATCTTTGTCGCTCGATTCACAAAACTTTTATTTTCTCATACTAATTACATGTTTTCTATGGATCTTCCATACATATTTGTTTCAAACTTTCAGTAAATGTTACACAGTACCTTCTGCATAATTTAACACAGCCTTTTTGCAAACAACTGTATATTTTTGAATATATAAATAAAAAATTGCAAAAAAAAGTTGTGAATTTTCATTACAATTGAAAAAAAAATCATCTTTAATAACTGAACTAAAATTTTGTAAAATCCTTGTGTTAAGTTGTAGCCCATATTCCAATAAATAATCTGTAAAAAGTTCAACTTCCTACCTCAAATAGTTTGTGAGGAAAGATGTAATTTATAAGCGTTATTTTAACATTGCAAGTATAGGGCGTTCCGGAGCCCCTTAAAAGCTGTCAAAACCGCTGCCAGGTGTCAGGGAAGTCTCAGTAGAAAAGAATAAAGCTTCACAGGTGATGAGACATTTTTCACGTATCTGAATGCTTAAGACGTCATACCTCTTGAATTATGTGTCGTACAGTAATATACACTCCTGGAAATGGAAAAAAGAACACATTGACACCGGTGTGTCAGACCCACCATACCTGCTCCGGACACTGCGAGAGGGCTGTACAAGCAATGATCACACGCACGGCACAGCGGACACACCAGGAACCGCGGTGTTGGCCGTCGAATGGCGCTAGCTGCGCAGCATTTGTGCACCGCCGCCGTCAGTGTCAGCCAGTTTGCCGTGGCATACGGAGCTCCATCGCAGTCTTTAACACTGGTAGCATGCCGCGACAGCGTGGACGTGAACCGTATGTGCAGTTGACGGACTTTGAGCGAGGGCGTATAGTGGGCATGCGGGAGGCCGGGTGGACGTACCGCCGAATTGCTCAACACGTGGGGCGTGAGGTCTCCACAGTACATCGATGTTGTCGCCAGTGGTCGGCGGAAGGTGCACGTGCCCGTCGACCTGGGACCGGACCGCAGCGACGCACGGATGCACGCCAAGACCGTAGGATCCTACGCAGTGCCGTAGGGGACCGCACCGCCACTTCCCAGCAAATTAGGGACACTGTTGCTCCTGGGGTATCGGCGAGGACCATTCGCAACCGTCTCCATGAAGCTGGGCTACGGTCCCGCACACCGTTAGGCCGTCTTCCGCTCACGCCCCAACATCGTGCAGCCCGCCTCCAGTGGTGTCGCGACAGGCGTGAATGGAGGGACGAATCGAGACGTGTCGTCTTCAGCGATGAGAGTCGCTTCTGCCTTGGTGCCAATGATGGTCGTATGCGTGTTTGGCGCCGTGCAGGTGAGCGCCACAATCAGGACTGCATACGACCGAGGCACACAGGGCCAACACCCGGCATCATGGTGTGGGGAGCGATCTCCTACACTGGCCGTACACCACTGGTGATCGTCGAGGGGACACTGAATAGTGCACGGTACATCCAAACCGTCATCGAACCCATCGTTCTACCATTCCTAGACCGGCAAGGGAACTTGTTGTTCCAACAGGACAATGCACGTCCGCATGTATCCCGTGCCACCCAACGTGCTCTAGAAGGTGTAAGTCAACTACCCTGGTCAGCAAGATCTCCGGATCTGTCCCCCATTGAGCATGTTTGGGACTGGATGAAGCGTCGTCTCACGCGGTCTGCACGTCCAGCACGAACGCTGGTCCAACTGAGGCGCCAGGTGGAAATGGCATGGCAAGCCGTTCCACAGGACTACATCCAGCATCTCTACGATCGTCTCCATGGGAGAATAGCAGCCTGCATTGCTGCGAAAGGTGGATATACACTGTACTAGTGCCGACATTGTGCATGCACTGTTGCCTGTGTCTATGTGCCTGTGGTTCTGTCAGTGTGATCATGTGATGTATCTGACCCCAGGAATGTGTCAATAAAGTTTCCCCTTCCTGGGACAATGAATTCACGGTGTTCTTATTTCAATTTCCAGGAGTGTATTTATGGAGATTTCCTATGTGATCAGAAGTATCCGGAAACCCACAAAATCATACGTTTTTCATATTACGTGCATTGCGCTTTCACCTACTGCCAGGCACTACATACTAGCGACCTCAGTAGTCAGACATCGTGCGAGAGCAGAATGGAGCGCACCGCGGAACTCACGGTCTTCGAACGTGGTCAGGTGATTGGGTGTCACTTGTGACGTACGCCTGTACACGAAATTTCCACGCTCCCAAATATCCCTAGATCCACTGTTTCCGATATGTTGGCGAAGTGGAAATGTTAAGGGACACGTGCAGCACAAAAGCGTACAGGCTGACCTCGTCTGTTGACTATCAGAGACCGTCGACAGCTGAATAGGCTCGTAATGTGTAAGAGGCAGACATCCATCCAGACCACCGCAAAGAAATTCCAAACTGCATCAGGATCCACAGCAAGTACTACGATAGTTAGGCGGGCGGTGAGGAAATTTGGATTTCATGGTCGAGGGGCTGCTCATAAGCCACACATCACGCCAGTAAATGCCAAACGACGCCTCGCCTGGTGTAAGGAGCATAAACACTTGACAATTGAGCAGTGGAAAAACGTTGTGTGGAGTGACGAATCACGGTACACAATGTGGCGATCCGATGGCAGGGTGTGGGTATGGCGAACGCCCGTTGAACGTCATTTGCCGGCGCGTGTAGAGCCAACAGTAAAATTCAGAGGTGGTGGTGTTATCGTGTGGTAGTGGTTTTCATGGAGGGGGCTTGCACCCCTTGTTGTTTTGCGTTTCACTATCACAGCACAGGCCTACATTGATATTTTAAGCACCTTCATGCTTCCCACTGTTGAAGAGAAATTCGGGATGGGGACTGCATCTATCAACACGATCGAGCACCTGTTTGTAATGCACGGCCTGCGGAGGAGTGGTTACACGACAATAACATCCCTGTAATGGACTGGCCTACACAGAGTCTTGGCCTGAATCCTATAGAACACCTTTAGGATAATTTGGAACGCCGACTTCGTGCCAGGCCTCACCTACCGACACCGATACCTCTCCTCAATTCAGCACTCCATGAAGAATGGGCTGCCATTCCCCAAGAAATCTTCCAGCACGCCGTCCGGTGAGGCTGAGCGGTTCTAGGCGCTACAGTCTGGAACCGCGTGACCGCTACGGTCGCAGGTTCGAATCCTGCCTCGGGAATGGATGTGTGTTATGTCCTAGGGGACTGATGACCTCAGAAGTTAATTCCCATAGTGCTCAGAGCCATTTGAACCATCCAGCACCTGATTCAACGCATACCTTCGAGAGTGGAAGCCGTCATCAAGGCTAAGGGTGGACGAACATCATACTGAATTCCATCATTACCGATGGAGGGCGCCACGAACTTGTAAGTCATTTTCAACCAGGTGTCCGGATGCTTTTGATCACATAGTGTACATCCAGCGGCGTATATGAATAATGTCTGCAAAACGTAGTATGAATAATGTATCAAAGAAATATCAGATTTAAGCGTCATGGACAATGGGGTAGTTGTTCACCAGTCCTACTATTTATGATGTCATATCTCGTGAACGACGTATGGTACTGTGTTACAATTTTGTAGGTGCATTTAGCAGCATAGGTGGACTTGTCTGTGAAATTTATTGTGAACAGAAAGAAGAGAACTGTGGAACTCCACACACACACACACACACACACACACACACACACACACACATGTTCCAATATGTGTGGTTTAACTTCGATGGTCCCGCCATATAGCCCACAACATGCATAAGAGTGAAAGCGCTCTGTATATACACTCCTGGAAATTGAAATAAGAACACCGTGAATTCATTGTCCCAGGAAGGGGAAACTTTATTGACACATTCCTGGGGTCAGATACATCACATGATCACACTGACAGAACCACAGGCACATAGACACAGGCAACAGAGCATGCACAATGTCGGCACTAGTACAGTGTATATCCACCTTTCGCAGCAATGCAGGCTGCTATTCTCCCATGGAGACGATCGTAGAGATGCTGGATGTAGTCCTGTGGAACGGCTTGCCATGCCATTTCCACCTGGCGCCTCAGTTGGACCAGCGTTCGTGCTGGACGTGCAGACCGCGTGAGACGACGCTTCATCCAGTCCCAAACATGCTCAATGGGGGACAGATCCGGAGATCTTGCTGACCAGGGTAGTTGACTTACACCTTCTAGAGCACGTTGGGTGGCACGGGATACATGCGGACGTGCATTGTCCTGTTGGAACAACAAGTTCCCTTGCCGGTCTAGGAATGGTAGAACGATGGGTTCGATGACGGTTTGGATGTACCGTGCACTATTCAGTGTCCCCTCGACGATCACCAGTGGTGTACGGCCAGTGTAGGAGATCGCTCCCCACACCATGATGCCGGGTGTTGGCCCTGTGTGCCTCGGTCGTATGCAGTCCTGATTGTGGCGCTCACCTGCACGGCGCCAAACACGCATACGACCATCATTGGCACCAAGGCAGAAGCGACTCTCATCGCTGAAGACGACACGTCTCCATTCGTCCCTCCATTCACGCCTGTCGCGACACCACTGGAGGCGGGCTGCACGATGTTGGGGCGTGAGCGGAAGACGGCCTAACGGTGTGCGGGACCGTAGCCCAGCTTCATGGAGACGGTTGCGAATGGTCCTCGCCGATACCCCAGGAGCAACAGTGTCCCTAATTTGGTGGGAAGTGGCGGTGCGGTCCCCTACGGCACTGCGTAGGATCCTACGGTCTTGGCGTGCATCTGTGCGTCGCTGCGGTCCGGTCCCAGGTCGACGGGCACGTGCACCTTCCGCCGACCACTGGCGACAACATCGATGTACTGTGGAGACCTCACGCCCCACGTGTTGAGCAATTCGGCGGTACGTCCACCCGGCCTCCCGCATGCCCACTATACGCCCTCGCTCAAAGCCCGTCAACTGCACATACGGTTCACGTCCACGCTGTCGCGGCATGCTACCAGTGTTAAAGACTGCGATGGAGCTCCGTATGCCACGGCAAACTGGCTGACATTGACGGCGGCGGTGCACAAATGCTGCGCAGCTAGCGCCATTCGACGGCCAACACCGCGGTTCCTGGTGTGTCCGCTGTGCCGTGCGTGTGATCATTGCTTGTACAGCCCTCTCGCAGTGTCCGGAGCAAGTATGGTGGGTCTGACACACCGGTGTCAATGTGTTCTTTTTTTCCATTTCCAGGAGTGTAGTTCATGCCATGACGGAAACACATGGGGCATGGGTGTCACAGTAGCTTTACATACGTATCGTGTGCTGCAGTAAAATTACCTACATTATGCCTGCCATGTTGTGTGGTACAGCCTTCAGGTAGCTGCTACACACACTCGACATGAACAAATACGAAGCTCTATGATTGTGTATAGTAGCTCCTGGTGCATCCCAACAAATGCACTGTTATTCAATACAATGGAAGCTCCCTTACCACAATGTGGCTAATATCTTAGCAGAAAATTCACACTGAAACGCTTGCTTTGTAGATGAGCTCAAGAACAAAATTGGGTATTTTATGGTGTAAGGTAGCAACGGTCTTGCCCCTTACATGAGTCCATTTAACGTGACTATAATCACTGCGAGCACTTTAGGTCAATATAAACTACTGATAGCGCTTTGTAGATAATTAGTTGTTTTTTGTTGGAGTAATAGTCTCAATTACAGTGTATGAAATGTCTGTGGAAACGCATCGGCATCACTATGTAATAGAGAATTACGAAATTTGGCAATTATCAGATTTTGCGTCAATGAATTATATGCGAGGCACCGGGGACAGCATTCGGCCAGCAGCCTGACACAGTGTCTCCAGATGTGTAAACTCAAGTGTTTACAAAACGGAGCAGTGGCTTGATGGGCGTGCTTTCGCTTACGTTAAATGCAAAGAAAGCAACAACACGATTGCAGGAGGAATTTCGCTGTTAAACGTAAAGAGCAAACAGGTGGAATAATACACTGAAAGCCTCTACCAAGGGGAGGTCTGTCTCCAGATCTGATAGAAGAGGAAATGACAGTCGACATGGAAGTCACAGCGGATCCACTATTACAGTCTAGGTTTGACAGCGTACTGAAATACTTGCTATGGCTTAAGGCAGATTGCATGAAAAACATTCCTTTGCAGTTTCTAAAATCATTGTGAGAATTCAAACCAAACGATTATTCGAACTGGTGTGTGGAATTAATGAGGCTGGAAAAACATTATCTATATAATCTCGAAAATGGCAAGGGCAGTTAAGTGGAAAAACAATTAGCCTATCACTTGACACTTCAAAGTATGCAGACGAAGGCAAAAAATTGATCGTTTTCAAGATGACAATTTGTTTCGCTTTAGGGAAGGTAAATGCGACAGAGACACAGTTTTCACGTTACTCTTGAAAATGGCAAACAAGACACGGAAAATCAACACACCTCATACGATTTTCGACCAACAACAAACGTTCGAAAATGTAAAACATTGTAAAATGTTAGAAATTGTGGCAACAATAAGGGTAAGCTACAGCGAAAGAAGGATGACACACAGTTTGCACGAAACCAGAAGGAAAAAATTGGAATAGGAAACCAAAAACGAACTGCTCACATCAAAATGAAATTAAGACAGGGATACAGTCTTGCGTCCATACTGTTTAATCGGTACATCAGAGATACTATGGCAGAAGTTAAAGAACGTTAACGAGTGAGATTAAAATTTAGGATGAAACTATAAACAATACGCTTCGCTGATTGAATTGATATCCTCAGTGAATGTGAAGAAGAATTACAGAGTCTGTTATATGGAGTGAATCAGCTTATAATTACGTAATATGGATGGAGAGTTATCCGAATAAATACAAAAGTAATGAGGAGTAGCAGAAATGAGGATTGCCAGAAGTCTGACATCAAAACTCTGATCACGAACTAGACGAAGTGAAGGAATTCACCTACGTTTGGACGACATTAACGTGTGGCAGACGAAGCAAGGGGAAGATAAGAACAGAAAAGTACAAACAATGAGGGTATTCCTGGCCATAAAAAGTCTACAAATAAACATCGCCATTCATATGTCGAAGAATTTTTGAGAAAGCACCTTAGGACAGCGGCATTGAATGGTAGTGAAACAGGGACTGTGGGACAATCGGAAAAGACCAAGAGAATCTAAGCGTCTGAGACACGAGGATGTTGAAAAGTAGGTGGACTGGTAAAAAATGAGGACGTTATCGGTAGAATCGACGCGAAAAGGATGTAATATTTCTTTATATTCGATGAATTATTCTGATGCAATTCTACCCTTGAATGATGTTTACTAATTTTCTATCTTCATACTCGCAGAATCCATGCACAAAGAAGTTTCATACAATAGCTATACTATGAGCGCATAATTATTCTTTGTAGTACTCTCTCTGGTGGTTGTTAGAAAAAAGCTTCTGAGATTGTCTTCGTGCCGATTAGCCTGAGCATTGTTTGAAGAAGTGTAATCTGAATATTGAGATTTATGACAAAAGATAATTGATACGAAATTGTACGATTAAAAGGGAAATATATATATATATATATATATATATATATATATATATATATATATATATATATTGCTCCTTCATACAAAAGGTGTGTAACAATTTACATTATTTGACATTTGAGAATTAATGATATTCATCGATATATTGCGTAGTTGTTAATCAGAAGGGAACTTCCGAAAAACTGGATACGAACCTGCATTTAATAATTCAAGAGCTCCATTACTTCTTCGGAAGGTTAAACTTCATCAAAGCCAAATATCGGCTTGATCTGAGGTTTCACGACTGATTATACAACGCTCCCAAAAATACGAGGCATTTTATTTCTACAGATTAGCAGACTGCCGCAAAGCACGAGCCTGCAGAGAAGAAGAATCATCGCCTAACAAGTAAAATTCCTGAATAATTTTGAGTGACTGAGTTATGACTGTGTTTCCTATTATGAATGATTGATTGCTCGAACGAATTGAGAACTACATAACTACATAATTACATAGATAGGAGGAAAAATTACAAGGATGATACGGAGAACAAAAACAGGAAGTAGGGACAAGATGATACAATATCTGTTAACGCTACAGGAAATAACTTCCGTGATAGTAAGGGAACTATAGTAGAGAGAGCTGGATTAGTTGATCGCAATGGGGAGATGATACGACGACTAAAAGTCCCCTCCGCTATGGTGAAGTGAGGCTTCAAAGTGAGATCTAGTAACAAAATGATGGACGTGACTCTCATTGGAACGTCGCGCCATTACTTCCAGTTCACTTACCTAGAAGCCCGATTGCTACCTTGTAGTTCAACTCAACGGGATATGAAACCAGAGCATATGAAAAGCACTAGTTCTGAATCCGTAATTCGTATCAGAGTTCACTCTGACGTTCGATTTAACCTGCCATTCAGCATTTCGGAAGCAACAACCCACCAGGCATCCTATCTGGAGCCGAAATGGCTCCTTGAATGACACGGATGTCTTTTTAACTCCCTAAGTCGGGAACTCAGCACAAAAAGTACCATTTAAGCAATATGCGAGTTCTTACAACATAAAATGGAGTTATAACATTTTAATAAACTCTAAATATAGGTATTTGGTATTTATTCACTTGCTTAAGCCGTATATATTTGCATGTGAAACTGACACAAAAGCCTACAATTCTTACACAGTAATCTTATTTCAGCCTCTAAGACCACCTTCCAGTAACCAATATTTGCAGAAAATTCAAAACACGCCAGTCAGGTCCAAGTTACATTTTCATCCACCCTTAACGTATGAGTTGACCGCACATATTGTGATGCTGAGCTACAACGGCAAACGGCGCTTTTCCGTAGTCAGTCGCAACAGATATTGACAAAACTGCATTCATAATTATCTGTCATAGTATCACGAAAATTACTTTCCTAAATCTGCAGTGAAGCCCTTAACAACCGTTTTCTTCCACATCTTTCATCTTCCATCAGTTCTGGATTGTTCTACCCTATTACACCATATCCGAAAACAGCATATTTTTTTGGACATTATTCATCAAAACTGACAACGTTTTACAATTATTTTACATCTCTGCAGTCCACGACACTGGTTTTCTGAGCGTAATAACGCATTTTTTTTCATCTTGTTATCTACACGCTGTTACAGTAATGGTTTCATCTGCGGCTGTCTTAATGGATATTACGTAATTTTAAACCGTCTGTTTACTGCGATGTCCGTAAAACTTTATTTGCTTTGGCCTTGTTATTTGCACACTTAACAGATTAGAGTCTCTCTCGGGGACGTTTTTGTATTGAAATTGTGCTGCGCGTGTTCAGTAGATTGTCGTTATTGTATAATAAATCGACTGAGTACGTTTTGATTTGCCTCTTTGCATCACAGGCCATGAGAATGGATACGTATTTCCAGTGGTGACACAGTTTATCTGATACATCCATCAGACGCGAAGTTGCAAATGCCGTTGCTAGAGGGTTTGGAAAACTGTAAGCGGCATTATGCCACTCGATCAGTAGAAATGTCTTTCAGTACTCAACAGGATCCAATATACGGCAGGCATTCAATGAAAAATTAATACTGTATTTAGTAACTCGGTATGGCAATCACTGACGCTAATTTTTACATTACTCGTACCTTCATTTCTCGGTGGCAGTTAATCAGATTATCTTGGTTTATCAGTTTAATGGAGTTTGATTACCACGCGTGCCAGTTTTGATAAAAACGGTCGCGTATCCGTTATACGGTTCAAAATGATGCAAATATTTTGAAGGAAGAGAAAGCCGACAACAAAAAATGGCTCTGAGCACTATCGGACTCAACTGCTGAGGTCATAAGTCCCCTAGAACTTAGAACTACTTAAACCTAACTAACCTAAGGGCAACACACACATCCATGCCCGAGGCAGGATTCGAACCTGCGACCGTAGCGGTCGCGCGGTTCCAGACTGTAGCGCCAAAACCGCTCGGCCACCAGCGGCCGGCAGCCGACAACAACAAGTAATTCATGTAGAGTAATGAAATTTCGGGAACACATTCGTCTAGGTAACATTTTGAAATGATCAGCATTGCAAACTCACAGGTTAATGCAATGGAGATAGATCTGGTAGTGAATCAGGACAAGGAGCCTTGCCGACACCCGGTAGAGAACGTTGGGTTAGAAGTGGTATGTAGGCGACCGTTATCCTGTTGGAAAACATCCTCTGAAATGCTGTTCATGAATGGCAGCACAACAGATCGACGTACAGATTTGCAGTCGAGGTGCATGGGACAGCCATGGAAGTGCTCCTGCTGTCACCTAGGCGGCAGACAGGTTGGTTACAGGAGCTCAAATAGTCTCCTCCTAAACAACACATGGCCATCACTGGCAACGATGCAGAACTGCCTTTCATGAGAAAACACAACAGACTTCCACTCTGCCGACCACTGAGCTATTGCTTGATACCACTGAAGTCGCAAGTGTCAGCGTTTTGGGTTCAGTGTGCGAGGTGCCGGGGCTAGCAGTGTATTTAACACTAAATTCTCCTAGAATCTTCATATGGAAATGATGCTTTAAGCCCCCCCCCCTTTTCTAACTCCGACTTTTGTTGTTGCACATCGATTAAGAAGAAACGCGAACTGACTGTAACCGACCCTGCAAGTGGAGTAGAAAAGAGTTTGGCACCTGCAATAATTTAATTTGATAGAAATTAATTTGATAAAGAAACGTTTTATTAACGTAGTGAGAAATGAAAGGGTTGCTCTACCAGTCAACAGAATGAAAATTCTGGCCAAAATAACAATTTGATTTATTATGACTTAACTCAAAATAATAAACAAAACACATGAAACATTTACAATACGTCAGATTGGATACTCAAATAAATGCTGTGAAAGTGAAGTTGTCTATAAACTAGATTGTGACATTTATGACCAAGTGGTATGTGGAGCCAATTCCTTGCAACTCAAATCTTAAGTGAAACACCCAGCCAACCCAACATTAAATGCTGCTACTGTAGTGAGAACTCAGACAAAGAACACCCAAGACATAACCACGTTAGAAAAGACGAGAACAGGCACGCTCTTCTGAGCTCTGATTCTCACATAGCTAAATTCCCTAATCTGCTGGTACTGTGGACATACATTACCAAGCTGTCTTCTTAATTGTAAGGACACGATCTGACATACCGGAGGCGATGGCTAGTTGCTTCGACGTCCCGTCATGGTGTTCATAATGTCGCGAGTATAGCCCGAAACAAATTATCCTGGTCTGGTTGTTCCAGATTAAAGACTTCCTAGCAACACAAAAGCGCCTCTGAGGAAGATGAAGAAGGCTCCCTACACAATCACTGACGGTACAGTGATTGATTTTAACAAGCGAAATCACTGAGTAACTCCGATACAGTCAACCTTAGCCAAAACTGTACAAGACGGACAACAGAGGCCGCTTGTACGCAGAACGCTCAATTGGAAACTGTACTCGGAAAGTTACGTTGAAGTCGAAACTTCAGCCACTTCGTCAAAAAGTTACAATTAAATGAAAGTATATAGGACAGCCCACGGAAGGGAGGCTACCAGAGCAGCGAGAGCTCAGTCTTGTAACCTACCCCGACCGAAAAGCGAGAGACGACTCTCTCAAGAGCACCCATACAAGCCGAACACAGAACATTCCCACCCCCACGACAGTGGCCGTGGTTAAAACGTGTCAATCAGTAACACTAAAACCGGCGGAAAATTCCACTCTATTGCCGAAACACTACTATTCCACCAATGGAGATACCTGACACCAATTCCTGCGCCGATTTTGCTACGTCACGGAGCTATCCCCTGAGCAAGCCAATCACAGCTATGATTTTGCAGAAAACGCGAGAATTTGCCCGCCAAGACTGCCTGGGAACACAAGTCATTCCCACGCCTCGCTGGTAGCCCGTCAGAATGTGTTTTCACTAAGATTCTGCGAAGTAACGGAATCTCTAGCCCCAGCCGCTCTTTCAGGCCACTGTGGCCGTTACGCCCCTGCTATTATGACAATGTCGGCGTCTGGAAAGCATCCACTCGACTCCCTCACACCTGTCGGCTTAACCCTTTCAAGATCAGCAGAACCCGCCTGTCACCGGACCACCCGAGTGACGAAAGACGCTGTGTCGAAAGTTCGCGTGTGAAGGAATACCAACTTTCCACCACATGCAGTTAGAGAGGAAAATATTCATACCTTCTGAGTTCTCAATACTAGCCTTGTAATGACAATACTCGGCCATACTTCCCCATATCGAATTACTCAGAGTAAGATATAAATATGAGAAGAGGCAAGTCACTGTGTGCATCTATAGGCATGCCACCTCTCAAGCGGAATTCACGCTGCCACTCGCTGTGGCCGCCTGGTTTGAGGTGCCGTGTCACGGATTGTGCAGCCCCTCCCGCAGGAGATTCGACTCCTGTATCGAGCATGGATGTGTGTGTTGTCTTTAGCATAAGTTAGTTTAAGTAGTGTGTAACTCTAGAGATCGATGATCTCAGCAGTTTGGTCCCTAAGGAATTCACATGTACACTCCTGGAAATGGAAAAAAGAACACATTGACACCGGTGTGTCAGACCCACCATACTTGCTCCGGACACTGCGAGAGGGCTGTACAAGCAATGATCACACGCACGGCACAGCGGACACACCATGAACCGCGGTGTTGGCCGTCGAATGGCGCCAGCTGCGCAGCATTTGTGCACCGCCGCCGTCAGTGTCAGCCAGTTTGCCGTGGCATACGGAGCTCCATCGCAGTCTTGAACACTGGTAGCATGCCGCGACAGCGTGGACGTGAACCGTATGTGCAGTTGACGGACTTTGAGCGAGGGCGTATAGTGGGCATGCGGGAGGCCGGGTGGACGTACCGCCGAATTGCTCAACACGTGGGGCGTGAGGTCTCCACAGTACATCGATGTTGTCGCCAGTGGTCGGCGGAAGGTGCACGTGCCCGTCGACCTGGGACCGGACCGCAGCGACGCACGGATGCACGCCAAGACCGTAGGATCCTACGCAGTGCCGTAGGGGACCGCACCGCCACTTCCCAGCAAATTAGGGACACTGTTGCTCCTGGGGTATCGGCGAGGACCATTCGCAACCGTCTCCATGAAGCTGGGCTACGGTCCCGCACACCGTTAGGCCGTCTTCCGCTCACGCCCCAACATCGTGCAGCCCGCCTCCAGTGGTGTCGCGACAGGCGTGAATGGAGGGACGAATGGAGACGTGTCGTCTTCAGCGATGAGAGTCGCTTCTGCCTTGGTGCCAATGATGGTCGTATGCGTGTTTGGCGCCGTGCAGGTGAGCGCCACAATCAGGACTGCATACGACCGAGGCACACAGGGCCAACACCCGGCATCATGGTGTGGGGAGCGATCTCCTACACTGGCCGTACACCACTGGTGATCGTCGAGGGGACACTGAATAGTGCACGGTACATCCAAACCGTCATCGAACCCATCGTTCTACCATTCCTAGACCGGCAAGGGAACTTGCTGTTCCAACAGGACAATGCACGTCCGCATGTATCCCGTGCCACCCAACGTGCTCTAGAAGGTGTAAGTCAACTACCCTGGCCAGCAAGATCTCCGGATGTGTCCCCCATTGAGCATGTTTGGGACTGGATGAAGCGTCGTCTCACGCCGTCTGCACGTCCAGCACGAACGCTGGTCCAACTGAGGCGCCAGGTGGAAATGGCATGGCAAGCCGTTCCACAGGACTACATCCAGCATCTCTACGATCGTCTCCATGGGAGAATAGCAGCTTGCATTGCTGCGAAAGGTGGATATACACTGTACTAGTGCCGACATTGTGCATGCTCTGTTGCCTGTGTCTATGTGCCTGTGGTTCTGTCAGTGTGATCATGTGATGTATCTGACCCCAGGAATGTGCCAATAAAGTTTCCCCTTCCTGGGACAATGAATTCACGGTGTTCTTATTTCAATTTCCAGGAGTGTATTTGCACAATGCTCGCTACAGGGCGTCTGGATCGGAGGTGTCCTTAAACTGACTGGTTTGTAACAGTTCGTTGTATCACTGTGGTGCCAACTGCTGCTCGAATTGCAGCTGCAGATGCATTAGGATGCGCCAGAGCCATACCAAGAACTCGACGGTCTTCTTGCGACAATGGCCACCGCTGCCAGAAATCTTATGTGCAGTGGTTACATTCCCGTCATGTCTTTCTCCAATATCGCGGAAGGAACATCGAGTTTCTCGTAACCCTATTACGAGGCCTCGTTCACTCGGTGAGCTGTTAATAATGGCGTCGTCGTCGTATTAAAGGCATTCTTGACCAGCATGATCTCACTCAGGTTCAGTCTCAAAGGTAACTAACGTTGACGACAGTTACCGAGCGTATTTAAAGCCTCACTGTTATGCGACTGCCATGAAATTTGATGACACCTCAGTTTCCAAATTCAAAAACACATAGCGAGATGACTTATTTCTTCTTCGACAATGTCCACGGCATTCGTGAGCCCCCTTAAAAATTGCGAGCTCTGTATATTTGTGAGGTTTGTAGATGCACCGTCTCGCTTCTATGCGCGGCGTTCGTTTTCATAATCCTATGTAGGAAAAAGAAATGTACATCTTTTGCACATTTATTAGTCCTTTTTGGCATAAATTATCTGAAAGTTTATACATTTTTTCCAGCGACACACTTGATTATCTTATTCCTCCGTCTAGCTTGAAAAAAATATTTCCACTGCCTCATTCGTTTCATAATCATTGGTGACCAGTTGTCCACGTAGTGGCTCCTGCGTTTTTCGTAAGAGGAAGAATCTGCTGAGGCCCAAGTGCGATGATAAGATTTTGCAGCGAAGATGCGAAGAAAAACCTGTCCGGTCGTGTAATCAGTTTCCGACACTATTGTCAAGTGCTCCACTTCAACTATAGAGGTTTCGTGTAACAGCCTGTCACAAACTAAGGGTGGTAAGTGCTGTGAATGAGCCAGCGTGTGGAAATCAAGGTAGATTCTAAGTCGATGGTGGAAAACACAGTACATAGCAAGCGTTACACTGCAAACAACGTCAACTGGAATTAGTACCAGCGACCAAAGCCAGGAACGTCTTCAACAGCAATACACAATCACGCACAGACCCAAGGTACAGTCTTAGACATAAAAACTGACCGCCGGCCGGCCGAAACAGAGACTAAGTAAGAGTCGTTCACTTAAGGTGGCCAATAAAACTGACCGCCCGTGACAGCTAAGTCCAGCGATCTGCACAATCTGGCAACACTGTAAGATGCGGAAGTGTTAGGAGAAAGTGTTGTCTACTTCCTAGCTGATATGGATGGAGTGAGCCCGTGGTCTTGTGGTAATCGTCGTGCATTCTAAACTTAGAGACGCATGTTCGCGTCCAACTGTTGTTGTTTTTTTTTTTTATTTAACCACATTTCGGTCTAAAGTTATGAGTCCGATTGAACATCGAAGACAATTTGCTTAACATTCTATCCACCCGCAATAATAAGTATTCCAGAAACAATTCCGCAGGACAGTTCGTGGCTGCGTCGCGTTCATAATAGCTTACGCTCGGGCGTTTCCTCGCCCTGCAGTGGCTACCGGCCACCGACCAGACGCCACCCGCCGCCTGAAATCCGGCGCCGCCCATGTGAAGGCGGTACCACGCTGTCAGTGTATGTATCAATGCCATTTTCGAATTTGAAGTTCTAGTTATCATCTTGCAGTTAAGCATTGGATTTTGCATACTTGAAAATCATGAACTACAGTTAAGCATTGTAAAATTGAGTCGCAAGTGGAACATCTGCAACACAACATTTACTTTGGTATAACAGAGGGGTGAATGTAGAGGAGGCAGCTAGAAAGATTTGAACTGTGTTTGGAGCGAGTGCTTTTGGGGAAAATACGCCAGAAAAAGATATTCTTGTTTCAACAAAGATCGTTCTGGCATGAATGATTTTCCACATTAAGGAAGTCTCGACTACTGATACATGTGACAGATTACCATTTTTCCATCATGCGACATTTGCATTCAACAGGCAAAGTTCAGAAGTCTGGTGTAGGGGTACTGCATGCTCTAATTCGAAACAACAAAAATCAACGGAGTGACTATTATTGAACGTCATCAGGACGCTCATTGAGCATTCCTTTGCAGTACTGTTACTGGTGACGCGTTATGATGCCTTTATCGATAACTTCCTAAGAAGAAATTAAAGGCCGAGCCCCGCCAAAAGACGTAGACTAGAGCAAAGAGTAGTGTGAACATAATATTTTACATCTGATAGCTCCAAAAGTGTGTTTTGGGCTACGAATTCTGCCCCAAGGGGTGTGTGCAACACAGCTGGAATTTGTTGTCAACAACTGAGACACCTTTCGATCGCAGTGTAAGAAAATCGAGCAACAAAACTACATCACCTGTGCTACTGCATGGTAACTCACTCTGCTGTTTTGAGAAATAAAACTATCCAGGAGATTGATAGGAAAGTCGTGTCTCAGGCACTTGGAACGATAGGGAACTCCTCTCTCAAGCACTTGTCCCTCTCGTCTTATATTCGTAAAATTTTACCTTTCCCGCTCTTGATCGATCAACCGTCAAGGCAATTCATTTCTAGACGAAAATACTCTTAAAACTACACTGGTTTAATGACATCGTTAGAACCAGTGGGTTTCACCAGGCGTAGAATTTACAAACAACTTCAGCATTGTCAAATTGTTTTAGATATCGTGAAAGAAAATTGAGCTGCTGGTTAATTTCTCTTTGATGATTACTGTTGCGATTAGTAAACTAATGGAAAATGCAATTAAAATATTCACTGTATTAATACAAATTAAATTCAGCTTACTACAGAAACATCACGACGGCAGTATATCTAAGTAAAGCATTAAGTGTCTGTAAGACGATTGAGCCTATTTTAACACGAATTAGTAGCATATTACCGACTTTTGATATCGAAAAGATCTGTATTTACTTCATTTTCTGTATCATTCGTAAGTATTATGAAAATGTGGCATTTCATAGATAAAATTATGTACTCACAACACCAAAAAATATGTTGGCAGAAAACAAAAGTAGCATTGTGAAATTGGCAGTACCGTAAGGTTTTCGCTCTGACACTAAGGGTTACTGTAAGAAGCAAGACGAATTTTACTCGAGTGTTATCTTACGATTCCCTTATTGAGTTTGTATCTGCCTGCTTGCAGCTCAGCTACGAAAGAATTAAAAATCTGGCTTTCAGCCAGTCTCGAAAGGCGACCGAAAGCAGCTTGCATCTGGTAGCCAATCATGTTACCTGGGAACTGTTTTTTTCCTAAAGTGGGAAGACATCCTTTTGTGGTTGAATTGTTGGCAAAAGTCAGTCAGACGTGTGCCGTTGGTCTAAGCGTTTCGGTATGTTGAATTTGTACCAATGGTTTTTCTACAGGTTTTTTCTGTTCCAAATAGAGAGTTGAAGTCTGCCATTTGTTTTTTCACGTCATCTTGGTGAATTTTGCTCATAGTATTTTCGAGTGTGTTCCCGAATTTTTCGACATTTTTGGAGTTTTTCTTATTTTCGATGTTGGTGGGAGCATGTGCATTGATGAGTGTATATTTCTTACTGGGGCTCTGAATGAGCGTAGTCATAAGTCGATTGTTGATGGGTGTGATTACTTTGACAGAGTTGATGATAGATCTGTGTTCGAGAAAAGCAATGCCGAAGATTGGTACGCCTTTCACTACCTTTTGTTGTATTTTTCTCTTGAAGATGCAATGGTTTCCGTAATGCAAGGTTTCACTGTCAGTTAGTCGTGGTTCGTGAAGACCAAGGATGAGAATTGTTTGTTGGTCGATGTCTTTTGTGAGATTATTTAGTTTTCGTGCTTGGATCAACGTATTGATGTTTAGTTATTAAAAAAAAAAAGTTCTTATGTGTGTGAAATCTTATGGGACTTAACTGCTAAGGTCATGAGTCCCTAAGCTTACACACTACTTAACCTAAATTATCCTAAGGACAAACACACACACATCCTTGCCTGAGGGAGGACACGAACCTCCGCCGGGACCAGCCGAACAGTCCATGACTGCTGCGCATTAGACCGCTCTGCCAATCCCGCGCGGCGTGTATTTTACAAATGCATGTTTCCTGCTTGTAGGGAAATTTACAAGAGATCTTCAATATTCTCTGCCGCGCTAACCTGGACTCGTTACAATCCGAAATTCCAACTGCCGCCTGTCGACAGCCGGGTTGTGTACCACCTGGGGTAAAGTTGACTTTGCTTGCACAGTTCATGTTTGCTTGTGTTTCATTGGTTTGGCTGGGTGATTCCAGGACCCGAGAGGACCAGAGGGTGTTGAAGCCTTTGGAAGCAAATATTTTCAACCGAGCTCATTGAGCTAACAGACAATGACCAGAGTAGCGGTGGTTTTCTCTCAGACGTGTCTGTATTTTCAGTTCAACGGTTTGAGTAGCCGTTCAGGATTGTGTTAGTATTTGGTCCACCCCAAGTATTTGATTTCCTCGGTACCACCCATATGGGGGAGGGTTTCCCCTATCGGCCCCACGGGATTTTTATTATTATTATTATTGTCATTATGTCATCACCAAATCCGGTATGGTGCATCTTCCCACCAGTGAATTAGATGTGCATTGTTCGATTCAGTATTTCCATCACATAAATATGGGTTATTATTACGTTACGTTGCTGCTAGTAGACATATTTCTTACTTTTTCTTAGGCAGTTGCTACCTGTTACTCCATCATAGGAATTTATGTACGCAGCATTGTTGCAATACAGAAGTCCAAATTATCCGATTTCTGTAATTTCATTTCGATACCAGATCGGTCTAATCGGATTCAGCAAGTCAGGCTTAATGTGGATATACGAATACGACTCTCATCATTTGATAGACTGGGTAAACCACATTCTTAATCGGACGGTAGAATCTAGATCACTTATTTGTGACAGGGCCTGAATTCTTAAACACTGTGGAAAATAATAATACAATGTGCTTATTAATAATATGTTATTTAAATATAAAGATATGAACGAACGAGATAACAGTTTATTTACAGGAGCAGAGCCCCATCCATCATAGCAGAGCAGTGCGAGATTGGTTTCAGGGCCAAGAGAGGGTAAAGCTGTAAAGGTTTGTGTGGTGTCACCGCCAGACACCACACTTGCTAGGTGGTAGCTTCAATCGGCCGCGGTCCATTAGTACATGTGCCTTGTCAGTCCACTACAGTTTGTTCCACGATCACCGAGCATTAACCAGATAGAGAATATGTGGCAGAGGTAACAAGGTCATTGCCATGTGGACCTACAAATGCAAGCGACCTTTGGACGAATATAGAAAACGTATGGTGGGAAGTAAACCATCACGCTACACTGTCGACGACTTAATGAAATCAATGCCCCTACGCCTTCAAGAAATCTTACGTAATGATCGTGGGTGGGTTGGTTACTAAAAGTATACTCGTCCACAAAACCCATGTGGACAATTATCTGATAGTCGGTCACGCTTTGCTTTGTCGCAGCTCTTTAGATAGAAGTCCATTTACTTTCAGTCTCCTCCTTACAATTCTTGCAATACTAGGTAATTGAAAAATCTCATCCACTCGACGCCAACTGAGGAACTGACTGGTGCATGTGTTGTTCAACACACAGTAGTAGTCACCCTCACTGGAATCAATGACTGTTTGTGTGTGTGTGTGTGTGTGTGTGTGTGTGTGTGTGTGTGTGTGTTTTCGTGTTCACGCACAATCTGAATCAATACTATTAACATTAGAGAGACAACCAACAATAAATATTGCATCAAATATGACTGTAAAGTATTTTAATGCGATGGGAAGTTACAAACTGACTTTTTACCCAACCCACGACCTGCATATTACGTTAGGTAAGATGTATTAACTCCGTAGTATCGTTAGCAGAGACAGTGCGCTCTTGTTGTCGAGGCTCGCGACAAGTGCAGCGATTAGCAGTGCCCAATGCCGCCGCGATTTGTTTATGTTGGCTGAGCGCGGACACTGCAGCAGACGCCTCGCCCTAAACAGAAAGAAATCACCTTGGCTCTGACTCCAGTGAGCGGATATCACTGCCTGCGTGTCCTTATAGTAACCAACGTGAGACTCTACTCACAGGTGCCATGGAGCAATTGCAACGGGTATCATGTCATTAGTCATCAGATTATTCCCCAGTGATGAAATGTCCACTCTATTTGAATCCCAAGGAAGTAGGAACCTTCTCACAAAGGAATGTGAGTTGATATCAAAATTTATCCAACATACAAAAATTAACTGCAGGGCTTTCGTGCATGCAGTAGTAGCACACAAGGACATATTATGTCTTGGAAGCGTATATTTCACTTCCTCTTCTCATATTAACGCCCTTATTTTAGTATGAAGTGAGAAAATAAACACGAAAAACTAAAGTTCCTGAGAAGCATATCAGTCATTACCTCTTCTCATATCATAACTTTTGTTTTAGTATGAAGTAAAAAAATAAATATTTAAGGTTGTGAAGCATAATATGACACCAGATTATTATCGTAGGCGCTATCGGAGACGCAAAAAGCAGGGAGCTGTCCATTCTGTTGTCCAACAGTCTGTCTCCTTTCACGCATTACTCCCGCTAGGAGATTCTTATTTAAGGAGTTGTGGGCATCACGTTCTTCAGCAGAACAAGCCTTATGTTATTGTGCTAATTACGGTATGGAAAAAATGCAACAAATACGATCGAAACGTCAAATTAACGTCGCTTTCCGACTCGTATTCAGTCCAGAATGAGGTGTTTAATAAGTAGTTGAGCGTTCTAGTAATTACACTTTTCTAATTAACACATGAGTATTCCGAGAGCCAAAAGAACTCGTTAGTGTGAAACTATCGGGAACTGCATTAATATCAAACTACAAGAACTTGAGACAGAATGTGGACTCTTCTCTTCGCTGTGTGACCTATTACTGTCATTTAGGATTCTCTCCATCCTAGACGTAATGCAAATGGAGCTTCAGAGGCGCTTTCCGCTATTCTTGACAAACATCAGCAACTTGTAATCACTGCGAGTTACAACTGCGTGATGATATGGCTGAGGTTGTCAGTAGTTGTGGTGGTGTTATGCTGTCAAACTACTTACAGTAACGTTAATGGTGGCACACATAATTTAGCGCTGACCACCTACTTAAGTAAAGATAGTGTTGTGGCGTCGTCGCTTCTCTTTATTTGGCCTCAGCTTGAGTAATCCGATTTAACGAACATAGTACTCCAATCGCGGGCTCCTAATACAGTATGACTACAGAGATCATCGTGCGGGTATTACATTAATTCTGCAATGAATATTACCTGCAATGAATATTACCCTCAGCTATGCAGCTGGAACGACTCATTACACAGGTACTCTATGTTGCACTTTGTTAAGGGATCAGTTTGCTGCAATCCTGTTTCTACTGTTCGTAAATACTTGTATACTTCATAAACGGTTCAAATGGCTCTGAGCACTATGGGAGGTCATCAGTCATCAGCCCACTAGAACTTAGAACTACTTAAACCTAACCTAATGACATCAGACACATCCAAGCCCGAAACAGGATTCGAACCTGCGACCCTAGCGGTCGCGCGGTTCCAGACTGTAGCGCCTAGAACCGGTCGGCCACCCCAGCTGGCATACTTGTATACTGACCATTCGTTATTTGACTAAATATGAACTACAATCTGATTCGCATATGTATATGACACGGGTTAGCGCCGGCACAAAGCAATGACTAAGGGTTGGATGCCGTTGAAGTCCCGTTACACTGATGACAAGACAAATGTTCGCAAATCACCTCTATTGCCTCAAAAATAATTGCATCTTAAATATCGAAGGACCGACGTCCACACTGTCACAGCGCGTTGAAATACAGCTAAGAAGGCAGATGAATATTTGTGACCGACTGGGCTTCGAACCTGGACCTCCTGCTTACTAGACAGACATGCTGATCACTGCACTATTATTTTTTTTAAAAAGTTTGAGAAGACTTTCAGCACCAGGTAGGCGGAGGCAAAGAGGGCAGGGGTCGAAGATACGAGGCCTGGCCTCAGTGCCTCCCCCATAATTGTCACTGAGCAGCTGCTTCCCATGTATTCCATGTTTACACCCATATATGCCTTTAAATTGTGGAACAAAACTGAAGTAGTAATTAAGGTAAAATAAATTACAGGTTGCCGCCTCCAATGGCGTGCGTTCCTTGTACAACATAACTTATAACAGTGAAAAGGGTGACGCAAAAATACATAACAAACATTCGTCCAGAAATGTATTCACAATTTAAATTATTATGCCCTTAACCACAATCCGAGTTGGAGCCTCTCTTTAGTTACAACTAACCAGTGTGCACCTATTGCACTATTGTAAGAACCGAGATGCAGTATTTTGGATTTAAAATTTTGTAAATTCGTTGTAATAACTTATGAGACCAAGCTGCTTATGTCATCGGTCCCTAAGCTTACATACTACTTAATCTACCTTAAACTAACTTACGCTATGGACAAGACACACACCCATGCCGGAGGGAGGACTCGAACCTCCGACGGTGGGCAGTGTCGGGACACAGTAGCCAACCTCTCTTCAGCACCTATCTACACACGCTCCTCGTCAGCCGCGGATTCCCATCTTCCCATCATACCACATTCGCGGTACCCTCGACCCCCCCCCCTTCCCCGGCCATTATTCAACTTCTTAGTGGCCACACTGTATTCCCGCGGGGGTTCGGACGCTGTTGTGCGTCTAGCACTGAAAACGTTTCATGACCCGTCGACACCCAAATAATTATACAGGATGTTTGAGGAGGAATAGTAAATATTGTAGGAGGTGGTGATACAGACAAATTGCAGAAAAAATGCCATATAACCCCCTGTATATGGATATATGTGTGGTGTCTGTTCTTCCGGGAATGTCCGAAAGAAAAGACACTATGAATCTGGGTTCGAACCTGGTCAGGCACAAATTTTCATCTGGCGCCGTTGTTGTATTTTAATGCGCATGACAGCCTGGACATCTGTCCTTCAATCTTTAATTGATTAACAAGGCTGTCTATTTCGATTCGTAGTGTCTGTTCTTTCGGAAATGTCCGAAAGAACACACACACACACACATTTTTATCTTAAGTGCTATTCGGAAAATGTTTGGCAACTCAGTGATAGTGCCGGACTGGAGCTGAGTCAACCTACTCATTTCACTAGATATAGTTGTAATTTTATGAACAATTCCTGTTTAATAAGTGACTGCGAAAGTGTCTCTCATCGTTTACTCTGTCGGAAACCTGCTTCTCTTTGTCCTGGCCTATACTATAGCAATGAGTGATTGCTCACATTCTTGATACCTCACTGGACGTGCTACTGCAACTGTAGCCAAAGATTCAAATACCGCTGGAAAAGTATGTTTCAAGTCAGATGGTTTTGCTCCTCCCGTACTGTCATTGAAAACGATCACAACGAAATTAAGTATAGGTATCCTATGAAACCCATGAGTCCATACTGTGGTGCTATGAAGATGAAAAAAGTAGTTTTTCACAATTATCAGATGACAGATGGAATTTGTCAGATGCCACTAATTATGATTGCATTATTAACTGTTGATTCACAGGCGCTTTTCTGCCGCTTATTGTAACTGTTATTTGAATGTTAGAGCTGGAAGAATAGAAGCATCAAATTTTCGCTACATGGAATGTTCGAATTCATCCTAAGTCTTCACGTTTCGAACAAACGCAGAATATCCGTCAAGAAAGCTGACAACAATAAGCCAGGCCATGCCTGTCTTCTCGTGGATGTGCCAATGATAGTGATCTCAGTAACAATATTGTACAGCAAATATACATTGCGAACTCTACCACTGGAGAAGCTCCAAAACTGTGAATCGCGTCTGGTGAATACGCTTTCAAGGTTTCGGTACGATTAAGTCAGTAAAACACAAATAATTGCCGCAGTTATTAATTTATGATATTTAGTTTGCATTCAGTGCATCCATGTATTACAAGTAATTGCACTCTAGTACCTAAACCTAGTTACAGAAATGCGAATAAGACTCATTTACATATAATGAGGATCTTGTGGCCCTTGCCACCCGCAACTTTGAAACGAAGCTATAGTCACTTCCGAGGTCACTCACAGAACACATCATCTGGTATCCTTCCTGGCGGTATAACTGAAACTTGGCAACAGCGCAGAATATGTTTGGCAACTTTGTGACCGACGAGGTACTTCCTTGATGGCACAGACCTATCCTGCTAAATTCACTTGATATTATCGTGTCATTTCAATTTAATACTGAGTGATTTTCGCTTGAGATGTGACATAAGGATATCAGTTAATCCTTTTGAGTCCACGAAAGTCGTTCCACACAGGAAATACAACTACTGTCGCCTCTTATGTTGCGGTTTATCTGCCATAGCGCTTACTGGGTCAATAAGTAAGTATAAGACACTGCGCCTATTCGCTAGCTCTGCGGTAACGTGCTTGCCTGTCAGGTGCATGTTGCCTCTGTTCGCCTTTCGAGCCTCACCGGAAGTCAGATTTTTAATTGTTTTGTAACAGAGCTACAAGCAGGCAGATAAAAGTTCAATGAGGAAATAGTAAGACAACGCTCTAGCAAAATTCGTCTTGCTTCTTTTAGTAACCCTCAGTGCCAAAGCGAAAACCTTGAGGTGCTGCCAAATTCATTATGTCACGTTTTTTGTTTTCTGCTACATTTTCATAAGACTTGCGAAGCAAATCATGTGAAGTAACACTTCACCAACTTGTTGGGAAGGTGGAAAAAGCACTACCCTTTCTGGATGCTCTCTGCATCTTCCTGGATGCCGAGTAATACGACCTTCGAGTAAATGGTTAGAGATGAAGAACCTAGTGGTGAATGAAATAGATGAGCTGAATGCGGGGACTACTCTTCAATTGAGTAAGTAGACGATCTACTCACAGTAAGACTTATATGATTTGCTAGTAGTGTTAAACCTATGTGCACTTAACGTTGTGAAAAAGAATTTAAAGACGATCCCCACGAAAATTGGTGTAGTATTATTTACGGGGAAGCATGTCCAGCACACACATTGAAAAATTATGTTTCTCGATGAAACTTTAGAGAGGGTTGTAGTGTATCTTGAGTTAGCCCTGGATGGTAAACTATTATTAACATCTCACATAAAGAATATTTTGCACTGTGAAGCTGCTGTAGGGTAAACTGGGGTCCAAACCCAGTACGTGCTGGATATACATTCCTGCAAAAAGACCAATGATAATTTATTGACCTATAATATGAACAAAAATCGAACAGAAGGTGGCTGCTAGGGAGTCTGGCAAAGTGCAGAGACTGGCCTCCTTTCACAAACAGATGGAATTAGCAGGACATCCACTCTTGGAATGGATATTATGCTAGACATGCCCGCCTTACACCTGTGGCTTAAAATGGAGGCAGCGGCAGGGACATAAAGGCTAAAAATTGGAAATAACTGGACATAGTTAGAATATACGGAATCCCAAATCAGTAAGGCGATGGCTGGGGAAATGCCGACTAACTACACAATAACTCCTAGCTGTTTCAATAAACTTTGCCACGTAACAGTTGGAAGCAGGGAGCAGTGGAAAAACGAACTACAACACCGTGCAGGAAACATAATATAGTGGTTTACTGACAGGTCGAAAACAGATGAAAGTACCAGGTCTGGTGTACTGCCTAGAATCTCTTTAGGGAATATGGCCACAGTATTACACGTTCTTTTTTCTGTCAGCATGTGCACGGAGGAAAATTAGAGTACACCCTAGAAAAATCGTAACATCTATTTTTATTCAGACAGCCAAGCAGCTCTGAAATCTGTATCAGCCCCTGCAACTAGATCGAAGGTCGTTGCAGAATGCCATGAATCATTTTCTTTCGGACATGTCCGAAAGAACAGACACCACACATATATCTATATACAGGGTGTTTCAGGAGGAATAGTAGATATTTTAACAGGTGGTAGTACAGACGAAAAAAGTTCCATATAAATATGTCCACTTTTTATTGAGTACAGAGATACAACTGTTAGTACGTAACACTAACAAACTCAAAGCAAAGGCAAATGAGGACATTCAAAGTTGATTTCCAAAAATTCACCAACCAACTTCAATGCACATTTGACTTCTCTTGATAACACCACGTGTAACTCTACTGAGGTCGTCTTTGCGTTCTTTTATGAGGGCTGCACTATTCATAACCCGAACGATCAGATCGGCTCTTGGGTTTACTTTTTATTTGTAGACTTCGCCTTTAACCATCCCCACAGGCAAAAATCCAAAGAGATAAGGTCCGAGGACCGTGAAGGCCAAGAAAAGTGCCCATATCTAATGATCCTCCTTCCGGGAAATGTTTGGTTTGGATAATGTGTCACCTGACGACTAGAATGTGCAGGAGCCCCGTCATGCTGGAGGAACATACGCATTCATGTAGCCAAATGAACCTGCATCTCGGTTATTACAATAGTGCAACAGGTACGCACTGATTAGATGTAACTCAAGAGAGAGACTCCAAGTCGGCTTGAGGATAAGGGCGAATCCCAAGAGTATGGCCACGAACAATTGGGTGCGGAAACTTAATGTCATCGGAACCTTGTTGAAGGACCATGACATGCGATTGTTAGACCGACTGCAGAAAGTTCACTTTATAAGTACAAACATACTTAGCAAAATATATCATGTCGCAGCAGTCTTACCGATACTACAGGTCACTGCATATAAAATATTAGCTGTAGCTTCTTGGTATGTGTGGAAACAAAATATCTTCAAAGTATTCCTCCACACGGCGAATTTGCAGAGGCAAAACGGAGGACTGGTAATTATAGACGTGCTTTTAAACTAATACATGCCACTAAGACAGGCATCACGAAACTTCTGTTCCTCTCGTTAGATCCTGGGGATAGGAACTCTTCTGTTAATGTAGCATGCCAGCCTAGATTACGTCCGAAAGTACTATGACGATTGGAGCTGTATAAGAGTTCCACCAGGACAAACCAACACTAGAACCGTCTATGATTATATAACCAGACATCGTCTTCACAAACCAATTTCGGTAAATTAACCTACAAAAAACAGGAGGAACGTCTAGAAAAATATCAACAACAAAATTTTACCAACTAGAGTCAGTGCGGTATTGTGCAACATTGTAAACGCAACCATACACTCAACGGAATGACTATGGAAAATCAAATTAAGACCATCTCCATACTGCGACAAATGTCGGCTTGTAGAAACTGTAGCGCACATCTTCTTATGTGAAAATAGAATCAGAATTTGGCACTGGACTAGGAAGAAATTAACACTACCAACAGAACCGCAGAAAGTCATATACCGATAACTGAAACTTCACAATACGACTTCAAATGTTATCCGTCCGCAAAGAATAACAGTTATTCGTGGCTTCTGGGACAGTTTGTATTTTACGTCGTAACAAACAGAACTTAGAAGAGTACATGTTTTACATTGCACAATAACATTTTCTTTGAGAAAGAATAACAAATATAAGGAATGGTTTCAAATTTTTTTATCTATTGATGTGGGATATGAAGAGGTGGACAGTTTTCTCGATTAGAAGCAGAATACTATTACTTCACTTTTTTTAATTCCTGGAATATTCTTTTAACTTGATTCTAAAATCAGAACTGTTCTAATTTGGCAAAACCCCTCCAGCTCCGAATCTTTTTTCATTTGTTGAAAAATATAGGACTTCCTTACAGACCTCATAAGCATCCAGTGCAAAATAACTTAATTTGTGACTATATTTGTGAATGAATGTTTGTTATGTATTTTTCCGTCACCCTTTTCACTGTTATAAGTTATGTTCTACAAGGAACGCACGCCATTGGAGGCGGCAACCTGTAATTTATTTTACCTTAATTACTACTCAGTTTTGTTCCACAATTTAAAGGCATATATGGGTGTAAACATGGAATACATGGGAAGCAGTTGCTCAGTGACAATTATGGGGGAGGCATAGAGGCCAGGCCTCGTATCTTCGACCCCTGACCTCTTTGCCTCCGCCTACCTGGTGCTGAAAGTCTTCTCAAACTTTTTTTTAAAAAAACTAATAGTGCAGTGATCAGCATGTTTGTCTAGTAAGCAGGAGGTCCAGGTTCGAAGCCCAGTCGGTGACAAATATTCATCTGCCTTCTTAGCTGTATTTCAACGCGCTGTGACAGTGTGGACGTCGGTCCTTCGATATTTAAGATGCAATTATTTTTGAGGCAATAGAGGTGATTTGCGAACATTTGTCTTGTCATCAGTGTAACGGGACTTCAACGGCATCCAACCCTTAGTCATTGCTTTGTGCCGGCGCTAACCCGTGTCATATATATGCGAATCAGATTGTAGTTCATATTTAGTCAAATAACGAATGGTCAGTATACAAGTATGCCGGCTGGGGTGGCTGAGCGGTTCTAAGCGCTACAGTCTGGAACCGCGCGAACGCTACGGTCGCAGGTTCGAATCCTGTCTCGGGCTTGGATGTGTGTGATGTCATTAGGTTGGTTAGGTTTAAGTAGTTCTAAGTTCTAGTGGGCTGATGACCTCCCATAGTGCTCAGAGCCATTTGAACCGTTTATGAAGTATACAAGTATTTACGAACAGTAGAAACAGGATTGCAGCAAACTGATCCCTTAACAAAGTGCAACATAGAGTACCTGTGTAATGACTCGTTCCAGCTGCATAGCTGAGGGTAATATTTGTAAAGCCATTCATTGTGGAATCAATGTAATACCCGCACGATGATCTCTGTAGTCATACTGTATCATTAGCAGCCCGCGAATGGAGTACTATGTTCGTTAAATCGGATTACTCAAGCTGAGGCCAAATAAAGAGAAGCGACGACGCCACAACACTATCTTTACTTAAGTAGGTAGTCAGCGCTAAATTATGTGTGCCACCATTAAGGTTACTGTAAGCAGTTTGTCAGCATAACACCACCACAACTACTGACAACCTAAGCCATATCATCACGCAGTTTTAACTCGCAGTGATTACAAGTTGCTGATGTTTGTCAAGAATAGCGGAAAGCGCCTCTGAAGTTCCATTTGTATTACGTCTAGGACGGATAGAATCCTAAATAACAGTAATAGGTCACCCAGCGAAGAGAAGAGTCCACATTTTGTCTCAAGTTCTTGTAGTTTGATATTAATGCAGTTCCCGATAGTTTCAAACAAACGGGTTCTTTTGGCTCTCGGAATACTCATGTGTGAATTAGAAAAGTGTAATTACTAGAACGCTCAACTACTTATTAAACACCACATTCTGGATTGAATACGAGTCGGAAAGCGACGTTAATTTAACGTTTCCATCCATGTCTTGACGTCTTACTGAATGAAGTCTGAAATGCACGCACAGTTGTGTTGCCTGCCTGGCAGTCATTGCTGAATACCGATATTTGCAAATATCCCCACTGCTTTAGGGGAAAAAGTCTTTGTTGCATTTTTTCCATACCGTAATTAGCACAATAACATAAGGATTGTTCTGCTGAAGAACGTGATGCCCACAACTCCTTAAATAAGAATCTCCTAGCGGGAGTAATGCGTGAAAGGAGACAAACCATTGGACAAAAGAACGGACAGCTCCCTGCTTTTTACGTTTCCGATAGCGCCTACGATAAGAATCTGGTGTCATATCATGCTTCACAACCTTAAATGTTTATTTTTTTACTTCATACTAAAACAAATGTTATGATATGAGAAGAAGTAATGACTGATATGCTTCTCAGGAACTTTAGTTTTTCATGTTTATTTTCTCACTTCATACTAAAATAAGGGCGTTAATATGAGAAGAGGAAGTGAAATATACGCTTCCAAGACATAATATGTCCTTGTGTGCTACTACTGCATGCACGAAACCCCTGCAGTTAATTTTTGTATGTTGGATAAATTTTAATATCACCTCACATTCCTTTGTGAGAAGGTTCCTACTTTCTTGGGATTCAAATAGAGTGGACATTTCATCACCGGTGAATAATCTGATGACTAAAGATATGATACCCGTTGCAATTGCTCCATGGCACCTGTGAGTAGAGTCTCACGTTGGTTACTGTAAGAACACACAGGCAATGATATCCGCTCACTGCAGTCTGAGCCAGGTGATTTCTTTCTGTTTATGGCGAAGCGTCTGCTGCAGTGTCCACGCTCAGCCAACATAAACGAATCGCGGCGGCATTGGGCACTGCTAATCGCTGCACTTGTCGCGAGCCTCGACAACAAGAGCGCACTGTCTCTGCTAACGATACTACGGAGTTAATACATCTTACCTAACGTAATATGCAGGTCGTGGGTTGGGTAAAAAGTCAGTTTGTAACTTCCCGTCGCATTAAAATACTTTAGTCATATTTGATGCAATATTTATTGTTGGTTGTCTCTCTAATGTTAATAGTATTAATTAAGATTGTGCGTGAACACGAAAAAACACACACACACACACACACACACACACACACACACACACACACACACACAGTCATTGATTCCAGTGAGGGTGACAACTACTGTGTGTTGAACAACACATGCACCAGTCAGTTCCTCAGTTGGCGTCGAGTGGATGAGATTTTTCAATTACCTAGCATTGCAAGAATTGTAAAGAGGAGACTGAAAGTAAATGGACTTGTGTCTAAAGAGCTGCGACAAAGCAAAGCTTGACCGACTATCAGATAATTGTCCACATGGGTTTTGTGGACGAGTATACTTTTAGTAACCAACCCACCCACGATCGTTACGTAAGATTTCTCGAATGCGTAGGGGACTGAATTCATTAAGTCGTCGACAGCGTAGCGTGATGGTTTACTTCCCACCATACGTTTTCTATATTCGTCCAAAGGTCGCTTGCAGTTGTAGTTCCACATGGCAATGACCTAGTTATCTCTGCTCACATATTCTCTATCTTGTTAAAGCTCGGTGATCGTGGAACAAACGGCAACAGCTTTATCCTCTCTTGGCCCTGAAACCAAACTCGCACTGCTCTGCTATGATGGATGGGGCTCTGCTCCTGTAAATAAACTGTTATCTCGTTCGTTCATATCTGTATATTTAAAAAACATATTATTAATAAGCACATTGTATTATTATATTCCACAGTGTTTAAGAATTGAGGCCCTGTCATAAATAAGTGATCTAGATTCAACCGTCCGATTAAGAATGTGGTTTACCCAGTCTATCAAATGATGAGAGTCGTATTCGTATATCCACATTAAGCCTGACTTGCTGAATCCTATTACAACGATCTGGTATCGAAATGAAATTACAGAAATCGGATAATTTGAACGTCTGTATTGCAACAAATCTGCGTACATAAATTCCTATGATGGAGTAACAGGTAGCAACTGCCTAAGAAAAAGTGAGAAAATATATCTACTAGCAGCAATGTAACGTAATTATAACCCATATTTATGTGATGGAAATACTGAATCGAACAATGCACATCTACTTCAGTGGTGGGAAGGTGCAATATATCGGATTTGATTATGACATAATGATAATAATAATAATAATAATAATAAAAATCCCGATAGGGGAAACCCTCCCCCATGTGGTTGGTACCGAGGAAATCAAATACTTGGGGTGGACCAAATATTAACACAATCCTGAACGGCTACTCAATCCGTTGAACTCAAAATCCAGACACGTCTGAGAGAAAACCACCGGTACTCTGGTCACCGTCTGTTAGCTCAATGAGCTCAGTTGAAAATATTTGCTTCCAAAGGCTTCAACACCCTCTGGTCCTGTCCGGTCCTGGAATCACCCAGTCAAACCAATGAAACACAAGCAAACATGAACTGTGCAAGCAAAGTCAACTTTACCCCAGGTGGTACACAACCCGGCTGTCGACAGGCGGCAGTTGGAATTTCGGATTGTAACGAGTCCAGGTTAGCGCGGCAGAGAATATTGAAGATCTCTTGTAAATTTCCCTACAAGCAGGAAACATGCATTTGTAAAATACACGCCGCGCGGGATTGGCAGAGCGGTCTAATGCGCAGCAGTCATGGACTGTTCGGCTGGTCCCGGCGGAGGTTCGTGTCCTCCCTCAGGCAAGGATGTGTGTGTGTTTGTCCTTAGGATAATTTAGGTTAAGTAGTGTGTAAGCTTAGGGACTCATGACCTTAGCAGTTCAGTCCCATAAGATTTCACACACATAAGAACTTTTTTTTTTTAATAACTAATCATCGATACATTGATCCAAGCACGAAAACTAAATAATCTCACAAAAGAAATCGACCAACAAACAATTCTCATCCTTGGTATTCACGAACCACGACTAACTGACAGTGAAACCTTGCATTACAGAAACCATTGCATCTTCAAGAGCAAATTACAACAAAAGGTAGCGATAGGCGTACCAATCTTCGGCATTGCTTTTCTCGAACACAGATCTATCATCAACTCTGTCAAAGTAATCACACCCATAAACAATCGACTTATGACTACGCTCATTCAGAGCCCCAGTAAGAAATATACACTCATCAATGCACATGCTCCCACCAACATCGAATATAAGAAAAACACCAAAAATGTCGAAAAATTCTGGAACACACTCGAAAATACTATGAGCAAAATTCACCAAGATGACGTGAAAATACTAATGGGAGACTTCAACTCTCTATTTGGAACTGAAAAAACCTGTAGAAAAACCATTGGTACAAATTCAACATACCGAAACGCTTAGACCAACGGCACACGTCTGACTGACTTTTGCCAACAATTCAACCACAAAAGGATGTCTTCCCACTTTAGGAAAAAACCAGTTCCCAGATAACATGACTGGCTACCAGGTGCTAGCTGCTTTCGTTCGCCTTTCGAGACTCTCTGAAAGCCAGATTTTTATTTCTTTCATAGCTGAGCTACAAGCAGGCAGATACAAACTCAGTAAGGGAATCGTAAGATAACGTTCGAGCAAAATTCGTCTTGCTACTTACAGTAACCCTTAGTGTCAGAGCGAAAACCTTACGGTACTGCCAATTTCATAATTCCACTTTTGTTTTCTGCCGACATATTTTTTGTTGTTGTGAATACATAATTTTATCTATGAAATGCCACATTTTCATAATACTTGTGAATAATACAGGAAACGAAGTAAATATAGATCTTTTCGAAGTCAAAAGTCGGTAATATGCTACTAATTCGTGTTAAAATAGGCTCAATCGTCTTACAGAAACTTAATGCTTTATTAAGATAGACTGCCGTCGTGATGTTTCTGTAGTAAGCTGAATTTAATTTGTATTAGTACAGTGAATATTTTAATTGCATTTTCCATTAGTTTACTAATCGTAACAGTAATCATCAAAGAAAAATTAATCAGCAGCTCAATTTTCTTTCACGATATCTAAAACAATCTGACAATGCTGAAGTTGTTTGTAAATTCTACGCCTGTAGAAACGCACTGGTTCTAACGATGTCATTAAACCAGTGTAAAGAGTATTTTCGTCTAGAAATGAATTGGCTTGACAATTGATCGATCAAGAGCGGGAAAGGTAAAATTTTACGAATATAAGACGAGAGGGACAAGTGCTTGAGAGAGGAGTTCCCTATCGTTGCAAGTGCCTGAGACACGACTTTCCTATCAATCTCCTGGATAGTTTTGTTTCTCAAATCAGCGGAGTGAGTTATCATGCAGTAGCACAGATGATGTAGTTTCGTTGCTCGATTTTCTTACACTGCGACCGAAAGGTGTCTCAGTTGTTGACAACAAATTCCAACTGTGTTGCACACATCCCTTGGGACAGAATTCGTAGCCCAAAACACATTTTTGGAGCTATCAGATGTTGGCGGGGCTCAGCCTTTCATTTCTTCTTAGGAAGTTATCGATAAAGGCATCATCACACGTCACCAGTAACAGTACTGCATAGGAATGCTCAATGAGCGTCCTGATGGCGTTCAATAATAGTCACTCCGTTGATTTTTGTTGTTTCGAATTAGAGCATGCAGTACCCCTACACCAGACTTCTGAACTTTGCCTTTTGAATGCAAATGTCGCATGATGGAAAAATGGTAATCTGTCACATGTAGTCGAGACTTCCTTAATGTGGAAAATCATTCATGCCAGAACGATCTTTGTTGAAACAAGAATATCTTTTTCTGGCGTATTTTCCCCAAAAGCACTCGCTCCAAACACAGTTCAAATCTTTCTAGCTGCCTCCTCTACATTCACCCCTCTGTTATATCAAAGTAAATGTTGTGTTGCAGATGTTCCACCTTTTTCCACTTGCGACTCAATTTTACAATGCTTAACTGTAGTTCATGATTTTCAAGTATGCAAAATCCAATGCTTAACTGCAAGATGATAACTAGAACTTCAAATTCGAAAATGGCATTGATACATACACTGACAGCGTGGTACCGCCTTCACATGGGCGGCGCAGGATTTCAGGCGGCGGGTGGCGTCTGGCCGGTGGCGGGTAGCCGCTGCAGCGCGAGGAAACGCCCGAGCGTAAGATGTTATGATCGCGACGCAGCCACGAACTGTCCTGCGGTATTGTTTCTGGAATACTTATTATTGCGGGTGGGTAGAATGTTAAGCAAATTGTCTTCGATGTTCAATCAGACTCATAACTTTAGAGCGAAATGTGTTTAAAAAAATAAATAAATAAAACACAGTTGGACGCGAACATGCGACTCTAAGTTCAGAATGCACGACGATTACCGCAAGACCACGGGCTCACTCCATCCATATGAGCTAGGAAGTAGACAACACTTTCTCCTAACACTTCCCCATCTTATAGTGTTGCCAGATTGTGCAGATGGCCGGACTTATTTGTCAGGGCGGTCAGTTTTATTGTCCACCTTAAGTGAACGACTCGGACTTAGTCTCTGTGGCGGCCGGCCGGCGGTCAGTTTTTATGTCTTAGACTGTACAAGGAGCGAGTTAACACCTGGATATATAATAAGAATTAAAATGCTGTCTTGATTCCACATACACTTTTATTTGAAAGTGGTGACAGGTTTCAATGTGCTATAGAGCATCAATAGGCCATATGTTAAAGGTGGCAAGTGTAGAAAGTGACATGGAGCAGGTACCCTAGAGCGAGGCATCCATGTCGACATAAATACAAAATTATATGCAGTAAAAACTGCTTTTTAATTTTTATTGAGTATTATTTGAAGACCGCTGATATTTCGGAGCATGATTACAAAATAGCTTGTATTGGAAATTCAGTGAACAGAGGCTTGAATGTACGAACAATCAATGCACAAGCTGAAGTGGTACTTTAGGTCACAATGAAAAGAAATAATTATATGGACTTGAAGCACAAATTATCTATGCAATTCTTAGTCTAGTTATTTTTATTTTCTCAATGAAACGTAATTAAATTGCTTGACCTGAAATATTTTTTAAATAAATTGCCTATGTGCTTCTATCTCGGGTTCTTCGGCCGACGTTCGTGTGATGATTTTACTGACGTTTCGCCAGTACCAGTGGCTGGCATTGTCCAAGCTTCACCCTCCATTGCCGATGGTGAACTGGAGCCGAGCTCGCGGCCGCACACTATATGTATCTGGAGCGCCAACGTCCGAGGGCTTCTGCGCTGTCATTTCTGGTGCGGTTCTCTTCTTGCTACCTGCAACGGTTGTTCGCTGCAGTAGGGGAATCCAAGATCCGTTTACCTTAAAGCATTCTTCTTTCTTGTTGAAACTATTCCCGTGTTTGTGTATTTCTACAGCTTCTCTGAACAAGCGGGTGTAATAGTGTTTCTCTACAGCCAGAACTTCCGTGTCGGTCTCATTCAGTGCGTGCTCTGCCACGGCTAATTTCTCCTCGTGCCTCAACCTGCAGTGTCGCTTATGTTCTTTGGTCTTGGTGTTGACTGATCGTCCAGTCATTCCGACGTAAACTTTTCCGCATGTGGATGGTAAGCGGTATATTCCTGACATTGCAAGTGGGTCCCTTTTGTCCTTTGCCGATCCAAGACATTCTTTGATATTTCTTTCGATTTCATAATTGTCTTTACGCCGTGTTTGTGCAACATACGGCCGATTCTGTCCGTCACACTGGGAATGTATGGCAGAAAGGCCGTACCCGATATTCTTTTTGTGATTTCTTACTTCGCCGAGTGTTTGGCTCTGTTACACTTCTAACATAATTTGTAAAGTACCCATTGCTCCTCAGAACATTTTCCAGGTGTTGTATTTTGCGTTTGAGGTACTGCGGCTCACATATTCGTCCTGCTCGCGTTACGAGCGTATGAGTCATGCCTCTTTTCTGGCTCGGGTGCTGGTTTGATAGTTTGTGCAGGTATCGGTCCGTGTGTGACGGTTTTCGGTACATGCTATGTCCCAGGTTTTCGCCATCCCTTGTGACCAGCACATATAGAAATTGTAGTTTTTTATCCTTTTCTACTTCATGATAAATTTTATGTTGACGTGGAGACAGTTCAAGGGCTTTAGGAAGTCACCGAGCTGTTCTTCACCATACAGAGAAACCTGCGCAACACAGAAGCCCTACCACTTCGGCTGTATGGATTACCTAAGATCCATAAAAACATCTTAGTCCATTGGTGGCCAACTTCTTCATGGAACATTTGGAACTACAGACACTGGACTCGGTGACTTGTAAACCTAACTTGTGGTACAAGTACGTCGATGATACTTTCGTTGTGTGGAGCCATGGTGTACTACAGTTTAAATCATCTATACATGTCACGCATCGAATCCGAGGAAAGGAGAATACACTAGTCTGACCTGTTGTATTGCATAGCTGTGAGACATGTGCAAGTACATAGACAATGGAAGAACGCATTCGTGCGATTGAGAGGAAGATCTTAAGCAAAATTTATGGCTCAGCAACTGTAAGATGGGAAAGAGGACACAATGAAGATCTGTATAGGCGGTTTAAGGAGTACACACGGTTCTCACTCATTATTCTTTGCCAGATCTCTTTATCTATCTTATTCTTATTGGACAATATTGAACCCAGATACTTAAATTTTTCAGCTCTTTCAAAATCGTGACCGTCTCTACTGATGGCGTCCATTTCATTTTGCCGACGAGAGACTGTCATATACTTTGTTTACTCATCGTTGACCGCCAACAGCTCGTGGTCTATTGGCTATCGTTCCTGCCTCTGGATCACGGGGTCCCGGGTCCCATTCCCGACAGGGTGGGGGATTTTATCTGCCTGGGGACCGGGTGTGTGTGTTGTCCTCATCATTTCATCATCTTCATCATCATTCGCGACAGTGGCTAGATCGGACTGAGTGAAAAATTGGACTGTGTAAAAATTGGATCTTCGCACTGGCGCCGATGACAGCGCAGTTGAGCGCCCCACAAAACAATCATCATCATCGTCAACCTGTAACCCTATTTTTCTCTCTTCTAGCACAAATCGAGAGGTAGCTGCTCTAACCTCATTCAGAGTTTCACCCACAATCACCAAATAATCTGCAAATGCAAGGATCGTATGACTTCCAACCATCTCTATCACCCTATTACGGCCAACTTGTCGTCTCTCCTTTTCCAGCGCTATGTGAACTGGTGAGAGAGGATCGCCCAGTCTCAATCCATTCTTAACTGTGATGGGTGACAAGAACTGATTTAGAGAGCGTACTTAGCAACTTAATCCTTTGTAACAAGCTGGAATCAACCTAATGTACTTCTCTGGTATACTGAACAACCGCATTATCTGCCAATGGGCGGTCCGAGGAATGTTCTCGTATGTCCGCCGGAAGTTAATGAAAGTAAGGTGTAAGTCTTCATCGAATTCACCAAACTTCATCATTTGTCTCAATGTGTAGATGTGGTCGGTGGTTGAACGTTCAGGGGTGTGTCCCTACGAACCCTCCGACCAATAGTTAGTCGACTTAGTATTTGAGTGGTGTGTACTTTATACACTACCTCCAGCAGCGAGATCCCTCCATATTTGTGACGTCACCTTTTTGAAAATATCGGGCACACCATGTCTTTTTCCAATCCGAGTGTATCTCCTCTGCTGACCATATTTCGGTCTTAAGCTATCTGAGGCCTTCTATTACCCCTTCCCTCCCCCCCCCCCCCCCCAATACCGAAACAACTCCGCATTGATATCATTACCGCCTGGAAGCTTATTGTTTTTAAGGGTCTCCAGGATGGTTTTTATCTCATCCGATGTTGGCTCTGTAACTTATTCTTATGTCCCTTCCAATATCTCCAGTACTTTTGTTTCTACTTGATCCTCATGGTTTAGTATTTTGTCAAAATACTCTTTGCTCCACTGAAGGAACCATTCTTTCCTCATCAACGTTAGGAATTAAATTTGCGGCCGGCCGCTGTGGCCAAGAGGTTCTAGGCGCACTAGTCCGGAACCACGCTGCTGCTACGGTCGCAGGTTCGAATCCTGCCTCGGCCATGGATGTGTGTGATGTCCTTTGGTTAGTTAGGTTTAAGTAGTTCTAAGTCTAGGGGGCTGATGACCTCCGATTTTAGGTCGCATAGTGCATGGAGCATTTCGAACTATCTGAATAAAGTTTGTGGTCTGTAAATACCTCTCGCAAACCGTGCCCGCCGGAAGATGGAGCGGATTGCATTCCTTGAATCCTCAATTTGCCTCAAAAGTTGTTTACCATACTCTCGTTTCTTCTGCCTTATGATTCTGTCTATCAGACTTTTTCCCACTGTGTATGCCACTTCTATTCCACCCCACTTGCGATTCTATACGGTAGGCGAATCATGACTTGCTGTTGCGTCTATATGCAACATCGCCTCCAAATTTCTCTTCTCCAGAAGAGGTTTCCTTGCTGTTACCAGTTTATATTTTATATCGTGTCCAATTCGGCCGCCGTCTGTAGATTATCTTGCCAAGCAGCAAGTCTGCTCTGCTACGTTCAGTGTCTCCTCTCCTAAACTAATTCCCTCAACATCGCCTGGTAGGTGATTCTCAGAAAACAGAGTCTGGCTTGCCACACAATTTCATTACGTTCATTGTCTACAAAAATTTTAATATCCATTTCCTACGAAGGAAAGACCCTCACATAAGTACTCCGACAGCTGCAGAAGTAGGTTAACAAAATTGTTCGGTGGTGCGGTTTAATTTTTTAAGAAGAGGGAGAACAGAAAACTCACACTGTCTGCGGAGAAGGCGCGCACCCGGTCTGGCTAAGCGGACGCGGCTCCACAAAGAAGTGCCGTGAAAGAACGCCCAGCGGCCAGTTAAAGAATAACGGGCTGCTCAATTTCATTAGGGGCTAACGAACACCACTCAGGGGCTTCATTAAGGAACACAGCGTCTGCAAGAGCGCTGAAAGCCGCTTCGTGCTGTATTAGCACCGTGGACGGCTTTTTGCTGCTGACTCACGGCGCCTCCCGGTCCCTTCCGCTCTCCCAACTCTGTTGCTCTACTCACGCTGTCCCTGTTCCATTTACTTCTCCTGCACACTCACTGCTCTCGTCTCGAGTGTACGAAATGGCTTCCTACGAGGATGCAGGCTATCAGGTAGAGCCGTTACTGAGCGCGTCGTTTATTCGGGTTGATGTAGTTCCCTTTGCTTGATGTCAGTCGAGCTCTATCTGCACTTTTATCTACACTACTGGCCATTAAAATTGTACACCACGAAGATGACGTGCTACAGATGCGAAATTTAACCGACAGGAGGAAGATGCTGTGATATGCAAATGATTAGCTTTTCGGAGCATTCACACAAGGCTGGCGCCGCTGGCGACACCAACAACGTGCTGACATGAAGATAGTTTCCAACAGATTTCCCAAACAGCAGTTGACCGGCGTTGACTGGTGAAACGCTGTTGTGATGTCTTGTGTAAGGAAGAGACATGCGTACCATCACGTTTCGCACTTTGATAAAGGTCGGATTGTAGCCTATCGCGATTGCGGTTTATCGTATCGCTCGCGTTGGTCGAGATCAAATGACTGTTAGCAGAATATGGAATCAGTGAGTTCAGGAGGGTAACACGGAACGCCGTGCTGGATCCCCACGGCCTCGTATCACTATCAGTCGAGATGACAGGCATCTTATCTGCATAGCTGTAACGGATCGTGCAGCCACGTCTCGATCCCTGAGTCAACAGATGGGGACGTTTGCAAGACAACTGCAAGACCATCTGCACGAACAGTTCGACGACGTTTGCAGCAGCATGGACTGTCAGCTCGGAGACCATGGCTGCGGTTACCCTTGACGCTGCATCACAGACAGGAGCGCCTGCGATGGTTTACTCAACGACGAACCTAGGTGCACGAATGTCAAAACGTCATTTCTTCGGATGAATCCAGGTTGTGT